>NW_026113576.1:0-17075 GCF_024323335.1 Lathyrus oleraceus
TATATTAATCTTTTCATCTCATCATTGTTAATATATTTTTGAAAGATAAATTTGATTCTATAAATTTGTCGATATAGTCAAATTATTTAAATCAATATAATATAAGTTTTATTTTAAAAAAATATAAGTTTAAATAAATAATTAATGACTTTCAAAGTTTTAGATATTAGATGAAGATATAAGGTAACACGAAAAACTATTTATTAAACTCAAAAAAATTACACTAAATAATAAAAGGGTAATGTTAACTTGTGCCCTAAAGACACAAGTTAAGAGATAAATATAATAAAAAATTATTGGAAATTGTATCTTAAACTTAATATAACTTTATAATTAATGCTTTTATTATTTTTTCAATATGAATTTTTTATTTATGGAGTTTTTAACAGGTGTCCTTAGGACACAAATTAGCATTAGTCATAATAAAATATGTATGGAGTATTAAACAATTTATAAAAAAAAATTACATACAAAGTTAATGGAAAGTTACACTAAAATTAAGATTTATCATTTTCACAAAATCCAATTGAAGACAAATTCACCAAAGATTAAAAGATAAAAGATAGTTTGGTTGAATAAAGTAATTCACACCATCTTAACAAAATTTAATGATATAACTTAATAATTTGAATAGGAGTAAAATGCAAAATAAAAAATAAAAAATGCATTCTTGGAAAAATGAAGAAATTCATCTTAGATTTTAACGTTGAAACAAATTAAAATTATTTAAAAGACGTAATATTAAAAAGTTAAATATATAATTATTGCAAAAATATATAAATATTATTCTATAAATTTATGAAAGTAATATATTTATCTAAGTTAATAATTTATTATTAGGTTAATATATTTTCGGCTATACTTCTTTAAGATTAAAAATATTTAATATATTCTTTTTAATATGTTATAATAGTTTTTTTAATGATTTTAAAGAAATTAAAATTAAAATTTTATTGTTTTGATTTATAAAATTTTTTGTCTTTTTGAGAAGGTGAACTTTTAAATTCCAATAGATAATGCATATTATATTTTTTGTCATTACAAGGAGTTGAACTCGTGATGTCTAATAAATAATAACTTTGCATTTGACTTTTTAAATGTGAACTTAGGAAATTGTCCATAAGATAATAGGATAATGTGGCACAAATGAATTAGAATGTTAACATGTGTCGTGATATAATCCACCGTTTCAGATTTAATATATTATATAGATTATAATTATTATCAAATAAAATATTTAGTGACTTATTTTTTTTTACAAATATATATATTATATTATATTTAAAATTTTGCAATATTAAAATCAACTACTGACTTCTCTTCTATTATTTGTTGTTAAGAAAATGATGAAAAACTACTATAGAATTAGATTTTTTAAAATTGAAGCAAATTAAAAGTATCTAAAGACATAATATTAAAAATAAAGTAATAATTATTGCAAAAAGTATATAAATATTATTCTATAAAGTTTATGAAAATAATATATTTATCTAAGTTAGTAATTTATTGTTATGTAAATATATTTTCGGTTATAACTATTTTGAGATTGAAAATATTTAATATATTCTATTTTAATATGTTATAATAATTTATTTATTTTTATAATTTTAAGAAAATAAAATTTTAGTTTTAGTGTTTGTCATAATTTTATTTTTATTTTTATGAGGAGTTGAACTTCTTAATTTCAATAGATAATGCATATTGTAATTTTTGTCTTTTTAAAGAGTTGTACTCGTAACCTTTAATAGAGACTAACTATTGTATTTGACCTTTTAAAAATGAGTTTAAAGAAGTGTCACATAAGATAATGGGATAATGTGACACAAATGAATTAGAAATATAAATATGTGTCGCATATAATTCGCCATTTCAGATTTAATATTTAATAGATTATATAGCCGGTAGATGATAGATAGCAATCAAGACTCAAATAAAACTTAAAATTTTATCATTATGTGCAACATAGCCACAAGCTCAATTTCCATACATAAAAATATGTACATCATGCTTATAAAATTCAATTTCAATACCATGTAAAAATAAAATTGTATCTTACTTCAAAAATTAGCTTTAGAAATGAGATGCCAAAAATATATTTGGTTAAGAGCACAAAATATTCTTTCAAAATTTTAACGCATTAGACTTCTACGTTCTATAAATTATACATCACTTGACTTCCATTTTTTTAAACAAATGTGAGACTTTAATTCACAATTATATCCCAAAAATTTTCTCCTCAAATATGAGTCCATCCACTTATATGTTCCATGTTGGAGGAGAATATGAGGTTTACATATTCTAGAAGGTTGGAGGGAGGAGTTGAATAGATCAATCCCCTTTAACCATTTTTAAAATATTTTCTTTCACAAAATGTGAGTTTAACTAAAATATGTAGAGATGACAGGAGAAAGAAAAACATAGCATATCGTTTGAAAGATTATATATTTTATTATCTATCAAAAATGTATGAGACAAAATAAATTAACACAATCAAGATAGACAAAATTGCTTTGACAAGTAATTCAACAATTACCATAACTCAATCGTGTGCTTAACTCAAAATTTATCTATATCAAACGTTAATCAATCCAAAGTTAAAGTCTTTAAAATTATAATTATGAGATACAATAATCAATAAATTAGATACATCATAGAAAAATATTATACGATAATACACTATAAATAAGATAAAGATCTAGATAGCATGATATTCTAAAAGGTAAACAAATTTACAATAAGTGATATTATACGGAAACATAAAGAGGTAGGAAGAAAAAATATGTGCATCTTAGTTATAGTGGTTCAGGTCATTCATACTCGTTAGAACTTAATCCTCTTCAATGATTTCACCATTCAAAACGGTAACGTATTCTACTATTTGCAAAGTTAATTTACAAGTATTTTTGGTACAACAGATAACCAACAATCTGAATATTACAATTCAATTACTTTAGTCAATACAAATCTAAATTGACTTTCCCTTTTATTGATGAAGAATACTCAAATTGTAAATCTTTCAAGATCTGCAATGATCTTGATCCAACAATATTGCTAGACACAAAAATCCTGTTATAAGATTTTGTTTGCAGTAACCTTTACTCAACCTCGCTGGTCCCTTGTTTGAGTGTTTGCTTTATAAAAGAAAGGATGGATAACTCTAACTTCGTTATGTAGCAACCTTAATTCAGTAACACTGAAATCTTTCATGGAGTATAGAGAAACTTTTTTCTTGCTAGATATTCACAACTAGATGCCATAGACAAAAATATTATTATTTTTCATGATACACACATTAAAACTTCACAAAAAAAACACTAGCTTCCCTAATGTACCTTGGAAATTTAAACTCACATTCAATATTTAGAGATGAGCACCACAACAATGGCTTCTTGGTACATGGTTGAAGATGATGAAAGTTATCTAAAAAATCTCACACAACACACTTAGATCTCACATATCAACATTCTAGAAAGTTTTTCACAAGGTTGAATCAAGGAGGAAGAGTGCTTGTGAAAGGAAAAACTCTCATTGGTTTTTCTCAACCTTCTTGAAAAATATGGGTACGATCTCGGTAAATCTCTCTCTGGAAAAACCTCATTGTGGGACTTATTTTGTTTGAATATCCTCTCATATCAGCTCTACATGCCTCAGAAAGATGGAAGTTTGTGTTGTTCGAGGATAATTGAAGAATGACCTCATGGAGGAAGATGAAGATGTAAATAAGGAATGCACCTAAGAGAGGGGTGAATTAGGTACTTTAAATTTTTTCCGGTTTTAGACTTGAATGTGATTATTTTTGCTAAGAGATGAATAATGAAAAGTGCAGAAAAATAAAGAACACAACGATGTATCCTGGATCCCCTCAAAATCCGAGGGTACTCCAGTCCCCTTACGCAGTAAGAGATTTTAGTATCTTGTTTGGACTTTGTACAAGCAATCCTAGACTCTATAAACAAGATCCTAAACATATCAATAAGGATAATCCCCTTATGATATATACAAAGTGACTTAAGAGAATAATACTCTCTTACTTCCAACAATTCTGGACAACAAGGATTTCAACACTATTCTGAATTTTACAAGAGTTTTTGAAGTTGTATACAATGTATCAATCACTTGGATTGATCTTCTCCTTCAAAAAACAATTCTCAATATGTAATACAAGTTATCAATGATGTATGTGGTTGAAACTATGTGGAATTACAATGAAAGTTTAATGCAGAAGTTTCAACGAAAAAATTCTGTTGAGAACACTTGGTTTTTGAAAATGAAAGAAAAATAATATTTGAATTGTAGATGAAAGAGGTAACTTTCAAAATCTTAAAAGTATGATTTATCTATTGCCTTAACACCTCTCTAAAAAACTACATATGCATGAATAGATATCATGGTTCATATGTTCCTTTAAAAATTTGTTTGATGCATAAAATAAGTGAAACACTGCCACTGGTTCAGTGGTAACCGGTTACCATATATGATGTAACTGGTTACACCTGAACTGGTGCCTTAAAAAATTTGAACGTAGCGCACATGTAACCGGTTACAGGTTTTTGGGTAACCGGTTACATCCTTTGAAAATGCCCACAAAAGGTAGCGCTTCAGTGTGGTAATCAGTTAAAGGAAAAGTGGTAACCGATTACCACTGCTATTGGTAGTGAATAAATTCTTGAAAAAATATTTTAGCCAATTTCGATGCAATAAAAATTAGTAATGTAATATGCCATGATTGAGTATGAATTTTTTGAGCACTTATAATCAACATAGAGAGAATTTATACTTGTACCTTATAATGTCATGATCAATCCAAAATATCATCCAAGGCTTGATGTTTAACACTTGAAAAACTTGACTTTAGTGCACTAGCTCTTGATATGAGCCTTGATCCATTCCTTTTGACATAAGCATATTCTTGTAGTTTGCCTTCATCAAAACAATAACTTGAGAAGTTTGCTTTCACATTCTCCCCCTTTTTGATGATGACAACCCTTTGAAAGTTATATGCAATTTGCTTCTTCTAACAAGAGACTCCCCTTTGATCAATGCTCCCCCTTGATCCTTGAATGAGAGCTCTTGATCCTTGAATGAGAGCTTTTTGACAATTGATGTTTGCTGCAATTTTATTAGAGGAATAAATACAAGATATAATAGTTTCTTCTCCCCCTTTGTCATCAACAAAAAGGATGGCAAAAGACGCAATAATCATGCAAGAGACATAAACAACATATATTAGAACATTTTAAAAATGAAACATCTTTATCCAAATAGAACCAAACATAACAAGTCTAAATTAAGAATAATAGTGCTACAAGAAGAACTTAAGTCTTACTTAAAACATAATATAACCTTTTGCCAAAAAAGAAAACATAAAAACTAGAGAGTCATAGATAAGCACACAATAAGCACGATCTTAATCACTTTCTTCCATGTCATCCTTTTTTTTTCCTCTTCACTCTCCTCCTCACTCTGGCCTTGGTTTTTCTTTTGCTTTTGGTAGAGGTTTTTGAGTGAGGCAACTTCAAAGAGGAGTTCTCAAAATCCATTTATCATGAACGTCTCCATAGAGAAAAATTTGTTGTAGAGAATATCATTAGTGTATCCACCTTCGAGCACAGGTGGAGTAGTGTTAACAATAGGATCATCCTTATACTTACAAATGACATCATTGTCGAGAATGATTCTAGTGTTCCTCAAGGAGGTCCTGACATTGATTTCACATTCCTTAGGATTCATTCACTTCTTTGGCTCTCTTTTCAAATCCACTTCATAAAAAATCAAGATTTTGGTAATTAACCTAGCGTAAGGTATACGACCACTCAAACTTTGTTGATACAACATGTGAAGCATAATGGTGTAAGCCCAACTCACTTTGATTCTTTATTTTATGGCATAGATTAGTTGCATTTCCCCATAACCAATTTGAGAGTGATTAGAATGCTTCGGCATTAAGATGTAGGCAATGATAAAATGAAGCATTCTATCACTAACAAATAGATTCTTACCAAACAAGATTAAGCGAGATGAAGCTGAATTTTTCTTGCTCAGAATATCCTGCTGGGTTAAACGCGAAATGCTGAAAAAATAATCCACCTTGCTGTTTCCTTCCCATTCAGGAACACAACCATGCTGAATTGTTTGACTTTCATGTGGGACATCCAAGCACCTGCCAAAGTCCTCTAAATTTAACACAATTTTTTTGTCCTTCACTTTTGATGACAAAATGGACACAGTACCAATTGAAAGATTGACATAAATTTCTCTAACTAGGCCGGAGTATATTGGTCCAGAGTCAGATATTAGAGACACTACTCCTTGATAGGCTAAATGTTCATGGAAGTTAAAGCTATTAGTTGGAAAAGATGATAAATTACAGTATTTAGCCGGCATGAGTGGACGATTCCGGATGTTGAAGGTTAATCTCATCAACTTAAGAGTGGCTTCTGTGACATTTGCTTCAACATCAAAAGGTCGTTATGAGCCAGCTTCTCCAACTTTGCCCTTTGCTCTTTCTTTTCTTGAAGGTGCCATGGAAGAAATTTAGAGGAATAGAAGGTTAGGGTTTGAAAGGGGATTTTCTGATTTGCTAGGAGATGAGTTTGTGAGAGTTGGAATGTGGGAAGGGTGTGAAATAATGAGATTTTTATGAGTGGGGATTAATGGAAATTGTTGGGAATTTTTGGAATGAGTGGTGTTGAGTGGGAATTGAAGAGAGTGGGTGGAATAATGAGTTAAATTAGGTGAAGAGTTTCAAGTCAAGTGGTTGGAAAGTGAAAAGTTCTTTTGACCAAAATTAATTATATTCATAAGTACTTAAATTTAGAAAATTAATGATTTCTGAAAATATAGCAGCTGTAACCAGTTACACAAAATGGGATAATCGGTTACAGTATTCGAAACTGCACCAGAAAGACAAAAACACGAGTATGTAACCGGTTACCACATGCAAAAAAATAGTAGTTATGTATAGGACAACATGCATGGAAAAACATAAAAGTAGCAATTGAACATGTTAACATACATCATTTAACACATTTGTTTCATGCATACATGTCACGTAAGTATTGGTAATAACATTAAAAATTAATTTTTTTTTTATCAAACTCATGAATAATTCACAAGATGAAATTGTGAATAATATATATATATATATATATATATATATATATATATATATATATATATATATATATATATATATATATATATATATATATATATATATATATATATATATATATATATATATATATATATATATATATATATATATGAAAGTTTGTATGTACCTTGGTGGTTTTTAACCAATAATGATGAAATATTTGAAGAATCATACATCTACCTCATATAATATGCCAAGTTCCCTTCGAATTTTGTAAAGCGATTCTTTTGCAAGCGACTTTCTGGATATATCCGCAAGTTGATTATGAGTATCCATAAATGTAACTTCAACATCGCCTTTACGCACATGACCACGGAGAAAATGATGGTGAATGTCTATATGTTTTGTTCTTGAGTGCATGACTAGATTTTTGGTTATATTTATGGCACTTGTATTGTTGCACTTTAGCGGAATGCATCCAAGGTTTATGTCGTAGTCGCTAAGTTGTTGTTTTAGCCAAATTATTTGAGCCCAACAACTTCCTGCATCAATGTATTATGCTTCAGCCGTAATAAGAGCCACACATGCTTGCTTCTTACAGGACCACGATACAAGAGCTTTCTTAGGATGTGACATGTCCCGCTTGTGCTTTTTCGATTTGTTTTACAACCTATATAGTCTAAGTCAGAATAACCAAGCAAGTCACATATACTACCGTTGGGATACCATAAGCCAACGTTTGTTGTTCCTTTGAGATACTTCATGATTCTCTTCACAGAGGCAAGATATGACTCCTTTGGATTGGCTTGAAACCGCGCACAAAGACAAACACTAAACGTTATGTTAGGACGACTTGTCGTCAAATATAGTAGTGAACCAATCATACCTTGATACTTTATGATATCAATTAAAACACTGAATTCATCTTGATCAACATAAGTTCTGGATCCCATTGGAGTATCCATTGCTTTGTAATTATCCATGTCAAATTTTTTCAACAACTCTTTGCAATATTTAGATTGGTTGATGAAGATGCCACTCTTTAGCTGCTTAATTTGAAGTCCAAGAAAATAATTCATCTGACCCATCATAGACATCTTGAATTCTCCTTGCATCATCAATGAAAATTCTTCACAAATATCTTTGTTTGTTGAGCCGAATATGATGTCGTCAACATAGACTTGAACCAATAAAGTGTTACCTTTTATTTTCTTAATAAACAAGGTCTTGTCAACTTTACCTTTTTCAAATCCTCTTTCACATAGAAAGTTGCTAAGTCGATCATACCATGATATTGATGCTTGCTTTAAGCCATAAGAGCTTTCTTCAACTTGAAGACATGTGAAGGATTCTTGAAGTCTTCAAAACCGGGAGGTTGTTTACATATACTTCTTCATTGATGTAGCCATTTAAGAAAGTGCTATTGACATCCATTTTTATAACTGGAAAATTTAATGAACATGCATAAGCAAATAATAAACGGATAGCTTCTAACCTTGCAACTGGAGCGAATGTTTCTTCAAAGGCGATCCCTTCTTCTTGATTGTATCCTTAAGTTACCAACCTTGCTTTATTCGAACAATTATACCATTCTCACCAAGATTGTTTTTAAATACCCATCTAGTACCTATGATGTGTTTACCACTTGGCCTAGGGACAAGTTCCCAAACTTTATTCCTTTCGAATTGGTTTAACTCTTCTTGAATTGCAAGTATCCATTGACCATTTTCTAAGGCTTCATCAATCTTGGAAGGTTCTATTTGTGAGACAAAGGCCATATTCAACCATGCATCTTTGAGATTTAATCTTGTTGCAACGTATTGACTTATATCACAAATGACTTTATCAATTGGATGATCCTGATGGGTTCTCCATTCCTTAGGTAGATCGTTAACTTGTTGAGTCGGTTCTTCTTGGTGTTCCGGTTGATTATCATTGTTGACATTGGAAGTATCTTCCTTAGGAACTTCTAAAAAATCATCATCATCATCACACAAAATAATATCCTCCTTAGAGGGGTTAGTTTCATCAAAGGAAACATGCATAGATTCTTTAATAGTTAAAGTTCTTTTATTATATATTCTATATGCTTTACTAGAAAGAGAATAGCCAAGAAAAATACCTTCATCATATTTTTCATCAAATTTATCGAGATTGTCTTTGTCGTAATTAAGACAAAGAATTACATCCAAATGTATGAAAATGAGAAATGTTTGGTTTTCTTCCCTTGAAGAGTTCATAGGGGGTATTTTTCAAAATAGGTCTAATAATAACTCAATTACTTAACATGACGTGCTTACCGCATCCGCCCAAAAGTATTTGGAAGATTTGGATCATTAATCATCATTCTTGCAAGTTCTACTAGAGACATATCTTTCTTTCCATCACTCCATTTTGTTGAGGAGTCCTTGATGCTGAAAAACTATGAAAGATTCCATGTTCTTCACAAAACTCTTCAAAAGAAGCATTTTGGAACTCTCCGCCATGATCGCTCCTTATGGAGGCAATTTTTAGTGATTTCTCATTTTGAATTTTCTTTGCATACTTCTTGAACGTCTTGAATGCATCACTTTTTTTCACTAAAAGAATGTCCAAGAATATCTATAAAAATCATCAACAATAACTAATGCATATACATTACCTTCAAAACTTCTTGTTCTTGATGACCAAATAAGTCCATATGCAATAATTGTAGTGGCCTTGAAATGGACACCATATTCTTAGGTTTGAAAATTGATTTGGTCTATTTTCCCTTTTTATAAGAATCACATAATTTATCTTTGACAAACTTTATCTTAGGTAAACCAGTGACAAGATCATCCTTGACTAGTTTATTTAAATGTTCCATATGAATATGAGCAATTCTTTTATGCCATAGCCACAAGTCATTGTTGTTTACCATGAGACATTTTACTTTCAAAGATAAATTATCTAGGGAAATCATAAAAATATTATTAATTCTCTTACCCTTTAGTTTTACCTCATGAGTGACTTCATCTTCAATCAAGCATTCATCCTTGGTGAACTTGATCTTGAAGCCTTTGTCGCAAAGTCGGCTTATATTAAGAAGATTGTGTTTTAGTCCTTCAACATAAAGAACATCTTCAATGGATGTGAAAGGTGGTGCTCCAAATTTTCCTATGCCAAATATTTCCTTTGTTGTTGTCACCATAAGTGACATATCCCTTGGCCTTAGGCACTAGATTTGAAAATTTGTTGATATCTCCCATTATATGCTTAGAACAACCACTATCGAGATACCATATATTTGTAGTGGTCTTTAAGCGTACCTCTTCATCTTCATTATCAAAATGATGTGAAGACATCAAGGCAAGGTTTGAACATTCGTCACTTTCCGAGTCAGATGATGAACTTACTTCATTATCTTCCCACACAATGTAGGCCTTTTTAGATTTTGAGTCCTTTCTACTTTTGAAGCCATTCTTCTCGGTGAGTTTTGGAGAATTCGTCTTTTGAGTCCTTGCTTTCCACATTCATAGCAAGTGATATTTGGTGTTGACGTAGAAGTATTCTTTTCCTAAAAAAAAATTTCTTTTTGCATAGTTCAAGGATTATTCATTATTACCAAAAAACTTACCAAGCCTTTTTACAAGGAGCATGAAATTCTCATCTTTTTCCGGAGCATCATCTCTTGTTCTTCTTTTGAGACAACTTTCAAAGCAATGCCTTTTGATTTCTTTTCTTGATTCTCATGATTTTCAAGTGTCCCGAGTTCAAGTTCATGTTCTTGTAGTTTTCCAAACAAGGATGCAGAAGTCATGGTAGAAAGACTTTTCTTTTCTGATATTACCGTTACTTTTGGTTGCCATTCCATGGTTAAAGATCTCAGTACTTTAAGATTAAAATCATCGTTAATAAAGGTCTTACCAAGAGAAATCAAATGATTTGTCAAGTGTACAAATCTTTTTTGTAATGCAACGATGGATTCTCCGGGCTGAACTCTGAACATCTCTTACTCTTGACTTAAGGTATTTAATCTAGACCTTTTAACTTCAGCAGTTTCTTCATGTGTTTCAACTAGAGTATGCCAAATTTCCATTGCGGTTGCACACTGAGAAACACAGAAAAAATCATCCATGCTAAGAGCACTCTGAAGTATATTGATTGCCTTTTTGTTATAAAGAACCTTTTTCTTATTATCATCATCCCATGCACTCTTAATCTTTATTGTCCCTACATTGTTGACGACACTCTTGGGAACAAATGGACCATTTTCAACGGCATCCCAAATTTCTTCTCCTTGTGCTTCTCAATGTGCCTTCATGCGTATTTTCTAGAAGTCAAAATATTCACCAGAAAATAGTGGTGGTTTATTGCTACTTACACCATCTTTAAAAACTAGATTTGCACTTGCAGAAGCCATCTTCTGGATCTAAGGAGCAAGTTATCAATAACCCGCTCTGATACCAAACGTAAGTATGGAATGCACCTAAGAGGGGGGTGAATTAGGTACTTTAAGAATTTTCCAGTTTTAGACTTGGATGTGATTATTTTTCTGGTTGAATGCTACGAGATGAATGTGGTAAAGTGCGGAAAAATGAAGAACACATCGATGTATCCTAGTTCCCCTCACAATTTGAGGGTACTCTATTCCCTTACACAGTAAGAGATTTACTATCTTGTTTGGACTTTATACAAGCAATCCTAGCCTCTATACACAAGATCCTAAACACATCAGTAAGGACAATCCCCTTATGATATACACAAGTGACTTAAGAGAATAGTCCTCCCTTAATTACTCTCTTGCTTCCAATAATTATGGATAACAAGGATTTCAACACTATTCTGAATTTTCAAGAGCTTTTAAAGTTGTATACAATGTATCAATCACTTGGATTGATCTTCCTTCAAGAAAACAATTCTCAATATGTAACACAAGTGCTCAATGATGTATGTGGTTGAAAATATGTGAAATTGCAATGAAATTTTAATGCATAAGTTTCAACCAAAAAAATTATGTTGAGAAGACTTAGTTTTTGAAAATGAGAGAAAATAATATTTGAATTGTAGATGGAAGAGGTGACTTTCAAAATATGAAAAGTATGGTTTATATAGTGCTTAAACACCTCTCTGAAAAAGTACATATGCATGAATATATGCCATGGTTCATATGTGTGTTTAAAAATTCGTTTGGAGCAGAAAATAAGTGAAAAACTGCCACTGGTTCAGTGGTAACCGGTTACATATATGGTGTAACCAGTTACACATGAACTGGTGCCTTAAAAAATTTGAACGTAGCGCACATGTAACCGGTTACAGGTTTTTGGTTAACCGGTTACACCCTTTGAAAATGCCCATAAAAGGTAGTGCTTCAGTGTGGTAACCAGTTACAGGAAAAGTGGTAACCGATTACCACTGTTATTGGCAGTGAAAAAATTCTTGAAAAAATATTTTAGCCAATTTTGATACAATAAAAATTAATAATGCACTAAGCCATGATTGAGTATGAGCTTTTGAGAACTTATAATCAACATAGAGAGAATGTAGACTTGTACCTTATAATGTCATGATAAATCCAAAATATCATCCAAGGCTTGATCTTTAACACTTGAAAAACTTGACTTTAGTGCAGTAGCTCTTGATATGAGTCTTGGTCCATTTTTTTGACATAAACATATTCTTGTAGTTTGTCTTCATCAAAATAATCACTTAAGAAGCTTGCTTTCACAAAAGATACAATTGTCCATCCCGCAACAAATGAAGGAGTTATGAGCATCATCCAAATGATCTCTCAAGAAATTGCCTTCACTATTCAAAGGATATACAATGAGGCTACTTCTCTCACAAATAACTCAATAGAAAGGCCATAATTTAGAATGATGGCTGTAATAAAGAGTAATTGTCTCACCTATGTGTTTACATTTTTAGAAATCGATTGTGTTTAACTATATGCCTTTTCGAGTTTTATGTACTTTGAATTCATTTTAAATTAATGAAGCATTGTTTTTCTTTTTAAATAATGTGTGATCAATGTGAATTACGTGCTTGCATATTTATACTTCTTGTCTAGCATCTTTGTCCCTCCTTTTTTATTATGCTTAAAGAGGATAAATACTATTAGGGGGTAGAGTATACTCTTTACTCATTGAGGGGGAGTTTAATCACTCCAAATATTTATCCTTCCTGAGAGATGTCTTGTAAACATCAAAAAGTGGGAGAATATGTGTCATACCCTGATTTTTAACCCCTAAGATCCCACATACTATTTGCATCATTGCATGCAAACAAGATCACATCTTGCTCCCTCTCCCTCTCATCTTTGAGGTTGCCTTTTGCAGGGATCATCAAGCACTTCTTTGTTGGTGTTTTACCTTTGTGTTTATATATTCATTGCTTATCTAACCACTAATCAAAATGACAAAAATATGTTTTGTTTCCTTTAAAGTTTATTGTGCAAGGTAGGGCTTTTCCATCAAGAGCATCAAGCATGACTCCTCAGCTAGGGTTTGTTTTGATTCCTCAGTAAAGTGTGATCAACCATTGATTCTCAAGGGGATATATCTCAAGCATGATCTCCAAGGTCCTCAAGCACCTTTAAATCTAATTTTGATCAAGAGTATCTCAATGTTTTATGGCTTATTCCTCAAGAAAAGTCAAAGGTTTGTGTGTTTATTTCCACGCTTTCTTCAACAAGTTACCTCAAACTTTGAGCAATTAAATCAAGAGATATTTAAGGATACCTTATTTTTATTTCATATGATCATCCATGTACCTTGAAATGTAAGCAAGTTCAAGTGCACAAGTTTGTCCCAAGTGGTTCGACCAAAAAGTCAACATTTAAAGTCAGAGGTTAAAGGACCACAACTCCTTCAATTCTCAACATTTTTGAATGCTTGTTTTTGCATATGACTCTTCTCATTATCTATACAACTTCTCTTTATATGACAAGAGCCAATTATGCTTGAAGGATCATCTAAAGTTTGGAGACATTATACGTCGATTGTGGACTTAGTGGAATTTGACCTATTTTTAAGTGACTTTTTGTCAACTTTCAAGGATTACAAATTCTTCTATTTTTAACATTTGAGGCTGATTCTTTTTGAAAAATACCATTTGTGATGCCCTATACAAGGTTTCTTCAAGGATCAAAGTCAAACTATGCTTGGAAGGTCATGGAACTCATTGAGACATTATAGGTCATTTTCAGCCATTTGGGACTTAGAATTTTCTAAGTTACATGAACCGTTTTTCGTGCCAACTTCAACATGCCATAACATTGTGCTCAAGCATCCAAATTCAACCTTTCTTGTCACATTCTAATCTTTGTTATGATATCAACACACTGTAAAAAGAATGGATCAAAAATCCTCCTAAGCAAGATGCCCCATTGAGTTGAACTTGGTGACTTGGAACTGAAAATATCACCATGGTGCGAAATTTGAACTTCACTAATCTCAATTCCAAGCCAAATTAGCATGCGTTTTGGACCTAAACAAGTTTAACCAAGTCTCCAGAAGTTAATTGACCCTTGAAACGCATCATTTGGCTGAGTTTGATGGATTGAAAGTCACACTTTTCTCATTTCATGATCAAATTCGGTTTGCACAAATTAAGCTTGATTTCACACTTATTAAATCCAAACACATTCTCTAAAAATAAAGGAAGTTACTTCATTCATTTTCAAGCTTTTGAGAGCCAAGAAATCCCTGCTTCAATCTGATTTTTTTCAGAAAATTCAACCATCGTGTTTTGAATTCCAGCTTGTTTTAATCAAATTTCTTGATTCCATTAGCACCTTCAGACTTCTCTGAAGCTTTTGTAACAATTCCTAAGCTCCCAAACCTCCTGAAGTGCTCTAACCAAGTCGAGATTCATTAACTTCTGATCACCATTTGGAAAAGGTAGTTATGAGCATCATTTGAACTTAAACAAGTTACCATAATGCAGTCCTTCACTCTCTGATACTTTCCCCTAACTTATCTGGTGTTGATTGATAGTGTTCATAATTTCATTTTATTTTTCGTGGCTTACTTGTTCAGAAACTTCTATGAAATTCTCCATGCTCAGTTTAGATAAATGATTTTGAAGCATGAGATTGAATTTGTGATAAGGAGGCGATCACATTTGCGGTGGTCTCGTGTTCTGAATTTACCAAACAATGAAACTTCAGTGAGGGACCATCGGAGAAGACGACCAGAGTTTATCTCAGGTATCTGAGTTTGAAGACACGCTGAACATTTGAAATATTTTGATTGGTCCAATTTGAATTAGATCTTGTGTTTTATTTTGGCTAATTTCCACCATGCATCTCAGCCTTATGATTGTTGGATCTGCCACACCAATTAATGAAGTCAGATCCAATGCTCCATGTTTTTTCTGATTTTATTTATTTTTCTTTTTTATTATTTTAAATTGCATTTTCTTTTAAAAATTCATAGAAAAATTCATTTAAAAAATACCAAAATAATTTCTAAAATTCTCTTTTATTTTCTTCATCTGATTTTTATTTTCAACATTTTATTTTCTTGATTTTCTATTTTTCATGGAATTTCTCTTTTCTAAAAAATTGATTATATGCCTCTTACTTTATTTCCAACCTTTCGTAATTTTCTTAGCCATTTATTTGGTGTTTTGGAGGACTTTATGGATTTTCCCGTTTATTTCCATTTTAAAATTCATTTTAAAAATATTTTTGATACATTTTATTTCATTTTTATTGCATTTTATATTTGTTTGACCTTTGTTGACTTCTGTTGGCCTTGGGTCATGGTTGTTTTGATCATAGGTCTCATCAAACTCAATGGATCTTGGGTGTTGATGGGGTGAAACCCCTAATCCACCAAAATGGATGATTGATTTTGATGATGGCTTGATCAAACCTTTGATCCAATTTGGGTGGGATCTCTCTTGTCCTCTTTTTCTTTATCTCTATCTTTTCCTTTTGATCAATTGGATGGTTTGTGTCCATCTTGTTCATGATGTGAGGATTGGAACTTGATGAACTTTCATCATTTCAAATCTACCTCCTAATTGATCATGAATCATTTAAGATACTATTGATTGATGCATAACTTTGTCCTAAGTACTATGAAGTATGGATTGAAGTAATGGACCACCTCCTAGCCTTTGTGCTTGATCCATCCTCTTTTCTTTTGTGTGGCATAGCTTTAGGAGAATGATTTACATATCATGTCTCTAGCATGTATTAATATAAAAAAATTTATTGACCAGTCTAAGATAGTTGTGACTTCTACATAAGTCCAATTACGATTGCTTAACATAGCTCTAAATTTGTCCTGAAAGTAAATCATTTTCATAAGTGAGATTGTAAGTCTCCTACTCCTCACGATATTGTGTGAAAAGTATTGTCTCCTTTCCACCTATGAGAGCTAATGGCATACTTGTTGATTTTATCCAAGTTAGAGACCTTCTCAAGGTGATGTATAGGTTCATATTTTCATGCTTGTGGGTGAATAATTGAGTGTTCTCCAAAAAATGACTAAACCATCTTTCATTTTTATCACTAATACAACTTACTAAGATCACTTATTAACATTATTGTATTATTTTTTTACTTTACTGTCATTTATCTTATGCTATTTATTCTTTTGTCATTTGCTTTATGCTTTTATTTTAGATCTCATATCAATATTGTTTGTACTTATGCTATTTTCTCTTTGTCCATTTTGATTTCTTTTTTCTTTTAAGACATTATTAAAGGAAAAACCTTTAAAAAATGGTTCTCTTGATTCATGGACATGTGGTTACTATCCTTAGCATTGTTGTGAAGTTATGGACTTAGAACTAGGACTTAACCTTGATTGGAAGCTGTGTGATTTGATTCCTTAGGATTCATCTGGTACCCTTGACTTTGGACTTTTTTGAAGACTTGGCTTGGTTACTTTTTTCATATGATGCATGGTTTATTCTTTGCTTATTTGACTTTCTTGAGGCTTAATCCAAATGAGAGAATTTGCTTGGACTTATGTCACAGCTTGGTATCTTGTGGTTAGATCTT
>NW_026113577.1:0-17060 GCF_024323335.1 Lathyrus oleraceus
TATATATAATATATATATATATATATATATATATATATATATATAATTCTAAAATACAATGTATTGATACCTAATATGTTGTTTTAAAAAAATGACCATGAAAAAACGAAAGAAAGAATATGACATTTTATATAGACAAAGATGGGTTTAAAGTTATGAAAAGAAAAATCGATTGTAAAAATAATGTAGAGTTACTTTATTAGAAACATGAAACCTATTAGATGGATACTAGGCAAAAGAACTGAGTTTGCTTTGAACATGATAGGAAGGGGTTGAAACACTCCAAATGCATGTCTTTTGAAATAAAATGACATATACATATACATATTACTTAGCTACTTAATGTATTTGTTTAACATAGTAGCCTTCTCAAGGTGACTATGTTTAGTATGCCAAATCAACATTGGTAGAATGACTTACTTATTTTATACCCTTTTTTCGAAACTAAATATATGTTTTAAACATTAAGACAAGAGAATATGCTGACGAGACAACTACAGAACAAACAAGAGATGATTGAAATTTCATCGAAATTATTTGTCTTCTATCTCACCCCAAAAGATAAAATATTGTCTCATAAAGATAATAATGAATAACAATAAACTTTATGAGCATATAGTAATGAAGGTGATAATAATCATATTGATTATGAATTTTTAATAGTTTTGAAACTAGGTTGTGAAAGTGTTTTTCCTTTTGTTCATATTTTTTTAATGTTCATCTTTGAAGCATCATATTAAAAATATTTTAAATTATTTCTATTATATTGTGATCAGGTTAAAATATGAACTCTATTACTTACCAATAAATATAAAAGATTTTTAATATGTCTTATGACACTCGTTATAATAACAAAGAAATTGCACTAGATAAAATTTGAAAGGTACTATTACTTTCTTTACACTAGTACTATTAATTTTTGTTACATTAAGAAAGTTACATTCAATTATACCAGAGATAACGAGCCCGGTTATTCGGAACCTATTTTTAAAACCCTTTATTTTGAAAGATTTGAGTGTATTTAGTTAAGCTCATAGGAACAAACAAAACAAGGATAAAATATAAAATATATTATACATCTTGTCAGTTTATATAAATACACCTTTTGAATATAATTTATCATTGGAAAAACACAGTCTCTGAATAGTTTATATAGTGTTACACTCTTTCTCTTAAATATTAATTTTATAGATACGAATTAAGGTAAATTTTCGTTTTATTATGATATTTATATATGATATCAAGAAGTTAGTATCATAAACCATATTTCATGCCAAATTCTAATTCTATTACTTAAGTACATATAGACATCACTTGAAATTATTAGAATAAGATTCTAAATAATAACACTAACATTATTGATTTGTTAATGTTATTATTTTGAATAAGATCCTAAGTTTTAACATTAACAATATTGATTTGATAGTTTTTTTATGATAAATTTTATTCACTTAACTATAATGTATTGATGATATATATATATATATATATATATATATATATATATATATATATATATATATATATATATATATATATATATATATATATCTATATATATATATATAATATCTAAAATTCTAATGTATTGATACCATAATATGTTGTTTTAAAAAAATGACCATGAAAAAACGAAAGAAAGAATATGACATTTTATATAGACAAAGATGGGTTAAAGTTATGAAAAGAAAAATCGATTGTAAAAATAATGTAGAGTTACTTTTATTAGAAACATGAAACCTATTAGATGGATACTAGGCAAAAGAACTGAGTTTGCTTTGAACATGATAGGAAGGGGTTGAAACACTCCAAATGCATGTCTTTTGAAATAAAATGACATATACATATACATATTACTTAGCTACTTAATGTATTTGTTTAACATAGTAGCCTTCTCAAGGTGACTATGTTTAGTATGCCAAATCAACATTGGTAGAATGACTTACTTATTTTATACCCTTTTTTCGAAACTAAATATATGTTTTAAACATTAAGACAAGAGAATATGCTGACGAGACAACTACAGAACAAACAAGAGATGATTGAAATTTCATCGAAATTTTGTCTTCTATCTCACCCCAAAAGATAAAATATTGTCTCATAAAGATAATAATGAATAACAATAAATTTTATGAACATATAGTAATGAAGGTGATAATTATCATATTGATTATGAATTTTTAATAGTTTTGAAACTAGATTGTGAAAGTGTTTTTCCTTTTGTTCATATTTTTTTAATGTTCATCTTTGAAGGATCATATTAAAAATATTTTAAATTATTTCTATTATATTCTGATCATGTTAAAATATGAACTCTATTACTAACCAATACATAAAAAAGATTTTTAATATGTCTTATGACACTCGTTATAATAACAAAGAAATTGCAATAGCAAATTTATCTTAAAATAATTACAAAAAAAATATATGGTTGACAAATATTTAAAAACTAAACAAAATAATGAAAATGTAATATAGATACTTTAAATTTTTATGCAAGTAATTTCCGCCTGAATATTCTAAATATTTCAAAGTTTACCAAAAATAATCATGCATAAAAGTATTACGTAATCACCTAAATTCTCATGAAATTATAAAATAGTGAGAAAAATAATAGAAAAAGAGCATCGTAAATAAAATGATGGATACATATTGATATGACTTAAACAACTTATTATATATAAAAGAAAACGTGATTTCCCCCCCCCCCCCCCCCCCTCCTCCCCCCCCCCCCCCCCACACCCCCTCCCCCTCCTCAAGAACTTAAAAATGAAAATAACTTAACCACAAATAACAGGTTGAAATTTATATTTCATGAAAAACTTATTTTTTTTTCAGTTTTAAAGTTCAGTATTATAGGCTAAGCTCACAACCCTTCCAACACCCTAAAGACTCACAAAATACAAGTAGGAAACCACCATCATGCAATTACCATAGTGCATTGATAAATGCATCCGCTAACTAACTTGCTATTAAGTGTTACATGACATGTACTCATAAAATATGTGCATTACATGACTATCCCAACTAATTTAATCTAATGTAATGAAATCTCAACTAACTATACTTTATTGAATGTTTTTTTATCATTCATAAAATATCTTTTAGTTTATATATGTTATTTTATGACAACCCTTTTATTTTTAAAGGACACGTTTTCACTACTAAATAAAATTTGAAAGGTACTATTACTTTTTTTACACTAGTACTATTAATTTTTGTTACATTAAGAAAGTTACATTCAATTATACCAGAGATAACGAGCCCGGTTATTCGGAACCTATTTTTAAAACCCTTTATTTTGAAAGATTTGAGTGTATTTAGTTAAGCTCATAGGAACAAACAAAACAAGAATAAAATATAAAATATATTATACATCTTGTCAGTTTATATAAATACACCTTTTGAATATAATTTATCATTGGAAAAACACAGTCTCTGAATAGTTTATATAGTGTTACACTCTTTCTCTTAAATATTAATTTTATAGATACGAATTAAGGTAAATTTTCGTTTTATTATGATATTTATATATGATATCAAGAAGTTAGTATCATAAACCATATTTCATGCCAAATTCTAATTCTATTACTTAAGTACATATAGACATCACTTGAAATTATTAGAATAAGATTCTAAATAATAACACTAACATTATTGATTTGTTAATGTTATTATTTTGAATAAGATCCTAAGTTTTAACATTAACAATATTGATTTGATAGTTTTTTTATGATAAATTTTATTCACTTAAACTATAATGTATTGATTTTTATATATATATATATATATATATATATATATATATATATATATATATATATATATATATATATATATATATGTATATAATTCTAAAATACAATGTATTGATACCATAATATGTTGTTTTAAAAAAATGACCATGAAAAAACGAAAGAAAGAATATGACATTTTATATAGACAAAGATGGGTTAAAGTTATGAAAAGAAAAATCGATTGTAAAAATAATGTAGAGTTACTTTTATTAGAAACATGAAACCTATTAGATGGATACTAGGCAAAAGAACTGAGTTTGCTTTGAACATGATAGGAAGGGGTTGAAACACTCCAAATGCATGTCTTTTGAAATAAAATGACATATACATATACATATTACTTAGCTACTTAATGTATTTGTTTAACATAGTAGCCTTCTCAAGGTGACTATGTTTAGTATGCCAAATCAACATTGGTAGAATGACTTACTTATTTTATACCCTTTTTTCGAAACTAAATATATGTTTTAAACATTAAGACAAGAGAATATGCTGACGAGACAACTACAGAACAAACAAGAGATGATTGAAATTTCATCGAAATTTTTGTCTTCTATCTCACCCCAAAAGATAAAATATTGTCTCATAAAGATAATAATGAATAACAATAAATTTTATGAACATATAGTAATGAAGGTGATAATTATCATATTGATTATGAATTTTTAATAGTTTTGAAACTAGATTGTGAAAGTGTTTTTCCTTTTGTTCATATTTTTTTAATGTTCATCTTTGAAGGATCATATTAAAAATATTTTAAATTATTTCTATTATATTCTGATCATGTTAAAATATGAACTCTATTACTAACCAATACATAAAAAAGATTTTTAATATGTCTTATGACACTCGTTATAATAACAAAGAAATTGCAATAGCAAATTTATCTTAAAATAATTACAAAAAAAATATATGGTTGACAAATATTTAAAAACTAAACAAAATAATGAAAATGTAATATAGATACTTTAAATTTTTATGCAAGTAATTTCCGCCTGAATATTCTAAATATTTCAAAGTTTACCAAAAATAATCATGCATAAAAGTATTACGTAATCACCTAAATTCTCATGAAATTATAAAATAGTGAGAAAAATAATAGAAAAAGAGCATCGTAAATAAAATGATGGATACATATTGATATGACTTAAACAACTTATTATATATAAAAGAAAACGTGATTCAAGAACTTAAAAATGAAAATAACTTAACCACAAATAACAGGTTGAAATTTATATTTCATGAAAAACTTATTTTTTTTTTCAGTTTTAAAGTTCAGTATTATAGGCTAAGCTCACAACCCTTCCAACACCCTAAAGACTCACAAAATACAAGTAGGAAACCACCATCATGCAATTACCATAGTGCATTGATAAATGCATCCGCTAACTAACTTGCTATTAAGTGTTACATGACATGTACTCATAAAATATGTGCATTACATGACTATCCCAACTAATTTAATCTAATGTAATGAAATCTCAACTAACTATACTTTATTGAATGTTTTTTTATCATTCATAAAATATCTTTTAGTTTATATATGTTATTTTATGACAACCCTTTTATTTTTAAAGGACACGTTTTCACTACTAAATAAAATTTGAAAGGTACTATTACTTTTTTTACACTAGTACTATTAATTTTTGTTACATTAAGAAAGTTACATTCAATTATACCAGAGATAACGAGCCCGGTTATTCGGAACCTATTTTTAAAACCCTTTATTTTGAAAGATTTGAGTGTATTTAGTTAAGCTCATAGGAACAAACAAAACAAGAATAAAATATAAAATATATTATACATCTTGTCAGTTTATATAAATACACCTTTTGAATATAATTTATCATTGGAAAAACACAGTCTCTGAATAGTTTATATAGTGTTACACTCTTTCTCTTAAATATTAATTTTATAGATACGAATTAAGGTAAATTTTCGTTTTATTATGATATTTATATATGATATCAAGAAGTTAGTATCATAAACCATATTTCATGCCAAATTCTAATTCTATTACTTAAGTACATATAGACATCACTTGAAATTATTAGAATAAGATTCTAAATAATAACACTAACATTATTGATTTGTTAATGTTATTATTTTGAATAAGATCCTAAGTTTTAACATTAACAATATTGATTTGATAGTTTTTTTATGATAAATTTTATTCACTTAAACTATAATGTATTGATTTTTAATTATATACATATACATACATACATATATATGTATATATATATATATATATATATATATATATATATATATATATATATATATATATATATATATATTCTAAAATACAATGTATTGATACCATAATATGTTGTTTTAAAAAAATGACCATGAAAAAACGAAAGA
The DNA here is from genome assembly GCF_024323335.1 of Lathyrus oleraceus. Taxonomy (NCBI): domain Eukaryota; kingdom Viridiplantae; phylum Streptophyta; class Magnoliopsida; order Fabales; family Fabaceae; genus Lathyrus; species Lathyrus oleraceus. Next base: position 6,165 of record NW_026113577.1, read on the forward strand.
AAGAATATGACATTTTATATAGACAAAGATGGGTTAAAGTTATGAAAAGAAAAATCGATTGTAAAAATAATGTAGAGTTACTTTTATTAGAAACATGAAACCTATTAGATGGATACTAGGCAAAAGAACTGAGTTTGCTTTGAACATGATAGGAAGGGGTTGAAACACTCCAAATGCATGTCTTTTGAAATAAAATGACATATACATATACATATTACTTAGCTACTTAATGTATTTGTTTAACATAGTAGCCTTCTCAAGGTGACTATGTTTAGTATGCCAAATCAACATTGGTAGAATGACTTACTTATTTTATACCCTTTTTTCGAAACTAAATATATGTTTTAAACATTAAGACAAGAGAATATGCTGACGAGACAACTACAGAACAAACAAGAGATGATTGAAATTTCATCGAAATTTTTGTCTTCTATCTCACCCCAAAAGATAAAATATTGTCTCATAAAGATAATAATGAATAACAATAAATTTTATGAACATATAGTAATGAAGGTGATAATTATCATATTGATTATGAATTTTTAATAGTTTTGAAACTAGATTGTGAAAGTGTTTTTCCTTTTGTTCATATTTTTTTAATGTTCATCTTTGAAGGATCATATTAAAAATATTTTAAATTATTTCTATTATATTCTGATCATGTTAAAATATGAACTCTATTACTAACCAATACATAAAAAAGATTTTTAATATGTCTTATGACACTCGTTATAATAACAAAGAAATTGCAATAGCAAATTTATCTTAAAATAATTACAAAAAAAATATATGGTTGACAAATATTTAAAAACTAAACAAAATAATGAAAATGTAATATAGATACTTTAAATTTTTATGCAAGTAATTTCCGCCTGAATATTCTAAATATTTCAAAGTTTACCAAAAATAATCATGCATAAAAGTATTACGTAATCACCTAAATTCTCATGAAATTATAAAATAGTGAGAAAAATAATAGAAAAAGAGCATCGTAAATAAAATGATGGATACATATTGATATGACTTAAACAACTTATTATATATAAAAGAAAACGTGATTCAAGAACTTAAAAATGAAAATAACTTAACCACAAATAACAGGTTGAAATTTATATTTCATGAAAAACTTATTTTTTTTTTCAGTTTTAAAGTTCAGTATTATAGGCTAAGCTCACAACCCTTCCAACACCCTAAAGACTCACAAAATACAAGTAGGAAACCACCATCATGCAATTACCATAGTGCATTGATAAATGCATCCGCTAACTAACTTGCTATTAAGTGTTACATGACATGTACTCATAAAATATGTGCATTACATGACTATCCCAACTAATTTAATCTAATGTAATGAAATCTCAACTAACTATACTTTATTGAATGTTTTTTTATCATTCATAAAATATCTTTTAGTTTATATATGTTATTTTATGACAACCCTTTTATTTTTAAAGGACACGTTTTCACTACTAAATAAAATTTGAAAGGTACTATTACTTTTTTTACACTAGTACTATTAATTTTTGTTACATTAAGAAAGTTACATTCAATTATACCAGAGATAACGAGCCCGGTTATTCGGAACGTATTTTTAAAACCCTTTATTTTGAAAGATTTGAGTGTATTTAGTTAAGCTCATAGGAACAAACAAAACAAGAATAAAATATAAAATATATTATACATCTTGTCAGTTTATATAAATACACCTTTTGAATATAATTTATCATTGGAAAAACACAGTCTCTGAATAGTTTATATAGTGTTACACTCTTTCTCTTAAATATTAATTTTATAGATACGAATTAAGGTAAATTTTCGTTTTATTATGATATTTATATATGATATCAAGAAGTTAGTATCATAAACCATATTTCATGCCAAATTCTAATTCTATTACTTAAGTACATATAGACATCACTTGAAATTATTAGAATAAGATTCTAAATAATAACACTAACATTATTGATTTGTTAATGTTATTATTTTGAATAAGATCCTAAGTTTTAACATTAACAATATTGATTTGATAGTTTTTTTTTGATAAATTTTATTCACTTAAACTATAATGTATTGATTTTTAATATATATATATATATATATATATATATATATATATATATATATATATATATATATATATATATATATATATATATATATTCTAAAATACAATGTATTGATACCATAATATGTTGTTTTAAAAAAATGACCATGAAAAAACGAAAGAAAGAATATGACATTTTATATAGACAAAGATGGGTTAAAGTTATGAAAAGAAAAATCGATTGTAAAAATAATGTAGAGTTACTTTTATTAGAAACATGAAACCTATTAGATGGATACTAGGCAAAAGAACTGAGTTTGCTTTGAACATGATAGGAAGGGGTTGAAACACTCCAAATGCATGTCTTTTGAAATAAAATGACATATACATATACATATTACTTAGCTACTTAATGTATTTGTTTAACATAGTAGCCTTCTCAAGGTGACTATGTTTAGTATGCCAAATCAACATTGGTAGAATGACTTACTTATTTTATACCCTTTTTTCGAAACTAAATATATGTTTTAAACATTAAGACAAGAGAATATGCTGACGAGACAACTACAGAACAAACAAGAGATGATTGAAATTTCATCGAAATTTTTGTCTTCTATCTCACCCCAAAAGATAAAATATTGTCTCATAAAGATAATAATGAATAACAATAAATTTTATGAACATATAGTAATGAAGGTGATAATTATCATATTGATTATGAATTTTTAATAGTTTTGAAACTAGATTGTGAAAGTGTTTTTCCTTTTGTTCATATTTTTTTAATGTTCATCTTTGAAGGATCATATTAAAAATATTTTAAATTATTTCTATTATATTCTGATCATGTTAAAATATGAACTCTATTACTAACCAATACATAAAAAAGATTTTTAATATGTCTTATGACACTCGTTATAATAACAAAGAAATTGCAATAGCAAATTTATCTTAAAATAATTACAAAAAAAATATATGGTTGACAAATATTTAAAAACTAAACAAAATAATGAAAATGTAATATAGATACTTTAAATTTTTATGCAAGTAATTTCCGCCTGAATATTCTAAATATTTCAAAGTTTACCAAAAATAATCATGCATAAAAGTATTACGTAATCACCTAAATTCTCATGAAATTATAAAATAGTGAGAAAAATAATAGAAAAAGAGCATCGTAAATAAAATGATGGATACATATTGATATGACTTAAACAACTTATTATATATAAAAGAAAACGTGATTCAAGAACTTAAAAATGAAAATAACTTAACCACAAATAACAGGTTGAAATTTATATTTCATGAAAAACTTATTTTTTTTTTCAGTTTTAAAGTTCAGTATTATAGGCTAAGCTCACAACCCTTCCAACACCCTAAAGACTCACAAAATACAAGTAGGAAACCACCATCATGCAATTACCATAGTGCATTGATAAATGCATCCGCTAACTAACTTGCTATTAAGTGTTACATGACATGTACTCATAAAATATGTGCATTACATGACTATCCCAACTAATTTAATCTAATGTAATGAAATCTCAACTAACTATACTTTATTGAATGTTTTTTTATCATTCATAAAATATCTTTTAGTTTATATATGTTATTTTATGACAACCCTTTTATTTTTAAAGGACACGTTTTCACTACTAAATAAAATTTGAAAGGTACTATTACTTTTTTACACTAGTACTATTAATTTTTGTTACATTAAGAAAGTTACATTCAATTATACCAGAGATAACGAGCCCGGTTATTCGGAACGTATTTTTAAAACCCTTATTTTGAAAGATTTGAGTGTATTTAGTTAAGCTCATAGGAACAAACAAAACAAGAATAAAATATAAAATATATTATACATCTTGTCAGTTTATATAAATACACCTTTTGAATATAATTTATCATTGGAAAAACACAGTCTCTGAATAGTTTATATAGTGTTACACTCTTTCTCTTAAATATTAATTTTATAGATACGAATTAAGGTAAATTTTCGTTTTATTATGATATTTATATATGATATCAAGAAGTTAGTATCATAAACCATATTTCATGCCAAATTCTAATTCTATTACTTAAGTACATATAGACATCACTTGAAATTATTAGAATAAGATTCTAAATAATAACACTAACATTATTGATTTGTTAATGTTATTATTTTGAATAAGATCCTAAGTTTAACATTAACAATATTGATTTGATAGTTTTTTTAGGATAAATTTTATTCACTTAAACTATAATGTATTGATTTTAATTTATATATATATATATTATATATATATATATATATATATATATATAGATATATATATATATATATATATATATATATATATATATATATATATATATATACCTAAATCAATGCCTAGATGAGCTAGGCCTTTAGTTTTGTATGAGAAACACGCCGGCTATGGACCCATGATTGGCATTCTGGGTTCTTTCTAGAAAATATTAAAGATGATTGAGCTTTCTTGCTGATGAACCGTGTGATCTCATATAGGTAACGAGAATACTACCACTAGTCGTATATATACTTTGACTTTTGATTCATAGACTTATAGTGTATTTGCTAAAATGTCCCTCTAGGAGTATTTGTTTTTTGTCATGTACTTATATATATATATATATATATATATATCTATAATATATATTATATTCTAAATACATGTATTGATACCATAATATGTTGTTTTAAAAAAATGACCATGAAAAAACGAAAGAAAGAATATGACATTTTATATAGACAAAGATGGGTTAAAGTTATGAAAAGAAAAATCGATTGTAAAAATAATGTAGAGTTACTTTTATTAGAAACATGAAACCTATTAGATGGATACTAGGCAAAAGAACTGAGTTTGCTTTGAACATGATAGGAAGGGGTTGAAACACTCCAAATGCATGTCTTTTGAAATAAAATGACATATACATATACATATTACTTAGCTACTTAATGTATTTGTTTAACATAGTAGCCTTCTCAAGGTGACTATGTTTAGTATGCCAAATCAACATTGGTAGAATGACTTACTTATTTTATACCCTTTTTTCGAAACTAAATATATGTTTTAAACATTAAGACAAGAGAATATGCTGACGAGACAACTACAGAACAAACAAGAGATGATTGAAATTTCATCGAAATTTTTGTCTTCTATCTCACCCCAAAAGATAAAATATTGTCTCATAAAGATAATAATGAATAACAATAAATTTTATGAACATATAGTAATGAAGGTGATAATTATCATATTGATTATGAATTTTTAATAGTTTTGAAACTAGATTGTGAAAGTGTTTTTCCTTTTGTTCATATTTTTTTAATGTTCATCTTTGAAGGATCATATTAAAAATATTTTAAATTATTTCTATTATATTATGATCATGTTAAAATATGAACTCTATTTCTAACCAATACATAAAAAAGATTTTTAATATGTCTTATGACACTCGTTATAATAACAAAGAAATTGCAATAGCAAATTTATCTTAAAATAATTACAAAAAAAATATATGGTTGACAAATATTTAAAAACTAAACAAAATAATGAAAATGTAATATAGATACTTTAAATTTTTATGCAAGTAATTCCGCCTGAATATTCTAAATATTTCAAAGTTTACCAAAAATAATCATGCATAAAAGTATTACGTAATCACCTAAATTCTCATGAAATTATAAAATAGTGAGAAAAATAATAGAAAAAGAGCATCGTAAATAAAATGATGGATACATATTGATATGACTTAAACAACTTATTATATATAAAAGAAAACGTGATTCAAGAACTTAAAAATGAAAATAACTTAACCACAAATAACAGGTTGAAATTTATATTTCATGAAAAACTTATTTTTTTTTCAGTTTTAAAGTTCAGTATTATAGGCTAAGCTCACAACCCTTCCAACACCCTAAAGACTCACAAAATACAAGTAGGAAACCACCATCATGCAATTACCATAGTGCATTGATAAATGCATCCGCTAACTAACTTGCTATTAAGTGTTACATGACATGTACTCATAAAATATGTGCATTACATGACTATCCCAACTAATTTAATCTAATGTAATGAAATCTCAACTAATTATACTTTATTGAATGTTTTTTTATCATTCATAAAATATCTTTTAGTTTATATATGTTATTTTATGACAACCCTTTTATTTTTAAAGGACACGTTTTCACTACTAAATAAAATTTGAAAGGTACTATTACTTTTTTTACACTAGTACTATTAATTTTTGTGCCCGGTTATTCGGAACGTATTTTTAAAACCCTTTATTTTGAAAGATTTGAGTGTATTTAGTTAAGCTCATAGGAACAAACAAAACAAGAATAAAATATAAAATATATTATACATCTTGTCAGTTTATATAAATACACCTTTTGAATATAATTTATCATTGGAAAAACACAGTCTCTGAATAGTTTATATAGTGTTACACTCTTTCTCTTAAATATTAATTTTATAGATACGAATTAAGGTAAATTTTCGTTTTATTATGATATTTATATATGATATCAAAAGTTAGTATCATAAACCATATTTCATGCCAAATTCTAATTCTATTACTTAAGTACATATAGACATCACTTGAAATTATTAGAATAAGATTCTAAATAATAACACTAACATTATTGATTTGTTAATGTTATTATTTTGAATAAGATCCTAAGTTTTAACATTAACAATATTGATTTGATAGTTTTTTTATTGATAAATTTTATTCACTTAAACTATAATGTATTGATATTTATATTATATATATATATAATATATATATCTAATATACATATATTGATACCATAATAATGTTGTTTTAAAAAATGACCATGAAAAAACGAAAGAAAGAATATGACATTTTATATAGACAAAGATGGGTTAAAGTTATGAAAAAAAAAATCGATTGTAAAAATAATGTAGAGTTACTTTTATTAGAAACATGAAACCTATTAGATGGATACTAGGCAAAAGAACTGAGTTTGCTTTGAACATGATAGGAAGGGGTTGAAACACTCCAAATGCATGTCTTTTGAAATAAAATGACATATACATATACATATTACTTAGCTACTTAATGTATTTGTTTAACATAGTAGCCTTCTCAAGGTGACTATGTTTAGTATGCCAAATCAACATTGGTAGAATGACTTACTTATTTTATACCCTTTTTTCGAAACTAAATATATGTTTTAAACATTAAGACAAGAGAATATGCTGACGAGACACTACAGAACAAACAAGAGATGATTGAAATTTCATCGAAATATTTGTCTTCTATCTCACCCCAAAGATAAAATATTGTCTCATAAAGATAATAATGAATAACAATAAATTTTATGAACATATAGTAATGAAGGTGATAATTATCATATTGATTATGAATTTTAATAGTTTTGAAACTAGATTGTGAAAGTGTTTTTCCTTTTGTTCATATTTTTTTAATGTTCATCTTTGAAGGATCATATTAAAAATATTTTAAATTATTTCTATTATATTGTGATCATGTTAAAATATGAACTCTATTACTAACCAATACATAAAAAAGATTTTTAATATGTCTTATGACACTCGTTATAATAACAAAGAAATTGCAATAGCAAATTTATCTTAAAATAATTACAAAAAAAATATATGGTTGACAAATATTTAAAAACTAAACAAAATAATGAAAATGTAATATAGATACTTTAAATTTTTATGCAAGTAATTCCCGCCTGAATATTCTAAATATTTCAAAGTTTACCAAAAATAATCATGCATAAAAGTATTACGTAATCACCTAAATTCTCATGAAATTATAAAATAGTGAGAAAATAATAGAAAAAGAGCATCGTAAATAAAATGATGGATACATATTGATATGACTTAAACAACTTATTATATATAAAAGAAAACGTGATTCAAGAACTTAAAAATGAAAATAACTTAACCACAAATAACAGGTTGAAATTTATATTTCATGAAAAACTTATTTTTTTTTCAGTTTTAAAGTTCAGTATTATAGGCTAAGCTCACAACCCTTCCAACACCCTAAAGACTCACAAAATACAAGTAGGAAACCACCATCATGCAATTACCATAGTGCATTGATAAATGCATCCGCTAACTAACTTGCTATTAAGTGTTACATGACATGTACTCATAAAATATGTGCATTACATGACTATCCCAACTAATTTAATCTAATGTAATGAAATCTCAACTAACTATACTTATTGAATGTTTTTTTATCATTCATAAAATATCTTTTAGTTTATATATTTATTTTATGACAACCCTTTTATTTTAAAGGACACGTTTTCACTACTAAATAAAATTTGAAAGGTACTATTACTTTTTTTACACTAGTACTATTAATTTTTGTTACATTAAGAAAGTTACATTCAATATACCAGAGATAACGAGCCCGGTTATTCGGAACGTATTTTTAAAACCCTTTATTTTGAAAGATTTGAGTGTATTTAGTTAAGCTCATAGGAACAAACAAAACAAGAATAAAATATAAATATATATACATCTTGTCAGTTTATATAAATACACCTTTTGAATATAATTTATCATTGGAAAAACACAGTCTCTGAATAGTTTATATAGTGTTACACTCTTTCTCTTAAATATTAATTTTATAGATACGAATTAAGGTAAATTTTCGTTTTATTATGATATTTATATATGATATCAAGAAGTTAGTATCATAAACCATATTTCATGCCAAATTCTAATTCTATTACTTAAGTACATATAGACATCACTTGAAATTATTAGAATAAGATTCTAAATAATAACACTAACATTATTGATTTGTTAATGTTATTATTTTGAATAAGATCCTAAGTTTTAACATTAACAATATTGATTTGATAGTTTTTTTATGATAAATTTTATTCACTTAAACTATAATGTATTGATTTTAAATTTTATATATATATATATATAATATATATAGATATATATATATATATATATATATATATATATATATATATATATATATATATATACTATATATATATATATATATATATATATAGATATATATATAATATATATATATCTATATATATATATATATTATATATATATATATATATTATATATATATATATATATAGATATATATATATATATATATATAAAATTCTAAAATTATTGATACCATAATGATTGTTTTAAAAAATGACCATGAAAAACAAAAAAGAATATGACATTTTATATAGACAAAGATGGGTTAAAGTTATGAAAAGAAAAATCGATTGTAAAAATAATGTAGAGTTACTTTATTAGAAACATGAACCTATTAGATGATACTAGGCAAAAGAACTGAGTTTGCTTTGAACATGATAGGAAGGGGTTGAAACACTCCAAATGCATGTCTTTTGAAATAAAATGACATATACATATACATATTACTTAGCTACTTAATGTATTTGTTTAACATAGTAGCCTTCTCAAGGTGACTATGTTTAGTATGCCAAATCAACATTGGTAGAATGACTTACTTATTTATACCCTTTTTTCGAAACTAAATATATGTTTTAAACATTAAGACAAGAGAATATGCTGACGAGACAACTACAGAACAAACAAGAGATGATTGAAATTTCATCGAAATATTTGTCTTCTATCTCACCCAAAAGATAAAATATTGTCTCATAAAGATAATAATGAATAACATAAATTTTATGAACATATAGTAATGAAGGTGATAATTATCATATTGATTATGAATTTTTAATAGTTTTGAAACTAGATTGTGAAAGTGTTTTTCCTTTGTTCATATTTTTTTAATGTTCATCTTTGAAGGATCATATTAAAAATATTTTAAATTATTTCTATTATATTGTGATCATGTTAAAATTGAACTCTATTACTAACCAATACATAAAAAAGATTTTTAATATGTCTTATGACACTCGTTATAAATCACAAAGAAATTGCAATAGCAAATTTATCTTAAAATATTACAAAAAAATATATGGTTGACAATATTTTAAAACTAAACAAAATAATGAAATGTAATATAGATACTTTAAATTTTTATGCAAGTAATTCCGCCTGAATATTCTAAATATTTCAAAGTTTACCAAAAATAATCATGCATAAAATACTTACGTAATCACCTAAATTCTCATGAATTATAAAATAGTGAGAAAATAATAGAAAAAGAGCATCGTAAATAAAATGATGGATACATATTGATATGACTTAAACAACTTATTATATATAAAAGAAAACGTGATTCAAGAACTTAAAAATGAAAATAACTTAACCACAATAACAGTTGAAATTTTATATTTCATGAAAAACTTATTTTTTTTCAGTTTTAAAGTTCAGTATTATAGGCTAAGCTCACAACCCTTCCAACACCCTAAAGACTCACAAAATACAAGTAGGAAACCACCATCATGCAATTACCATAGTGCATTGATAAATGCATCCGCTAACTAACTTGCTATTAAGTGTTACATGACATGTACTCATAAAATATAGCATTACATGACTGTCCCAACTAATTTCATCTAATGTAATGAAATCTCAACTATTATACTTTATTGAATGTTTTTTATCATTCTAAAATATCTTTTAGTTTATATATGTTTATTTTATGACAACCCTTTTATTTTTAAAGGACACGTTTTCACTACTAAAGAAAATTTGAAAGGTACTATTACTTTTTTTACACTAGTACTATTAATTTTGTTACATTAAGAAAGTTACATTCAATTTATACCAGAGATAACGAGCCCGGTTATTCGGAACGTATTTTTACAACCCTTTATTTTGAAAGATTTGAGTGTATTTAGTTAAGCTCATAGGAACAAACAAAACAAGAATAAA
>NW_026113578.1:0-16934 GCF_024323335.1 Lathyrus oleraceus
AAAATGTTATTGTTAAACCAATAAAATTCAATTGAATTGTGTGAATGATGAAGACTTTTTTTAAACCCAGGAAATTAGATTGAATTGTTGTGAATGATGAAAATGTTATGATAAACCCATGAAATTTATTCAATTGTGTAAATGATGAAAATAGTGCTATTAAACCCATGAAATTTATTGATTTGTGTGAATGATGAAAATGTTGTTGTTTAAAACCCCTGAAATTTGATAAAAGTTTATGGAATGATGAAAATGTTTTTGTTAAACCCATTAAATTCGATTTTGGTTTGAATTGTGGGAATGATGAAAATCTTGCTGTTCAAACCTTTGAATTTGATTAAATTGTGGGAATGGTGGAAAATGGAAATGTTGTTGTTAAACCTATGAAATATGATTGAATTGTGTAAATTATAAATGTTGCTATTAAACCATGCAATTTGATTGAATTGTGTCAATGATGAAAGATGTTACTGTTAAACCCATGAAATTTGATTGAATTGTGAAAATGATGAAAACGTTGTTGTTAAAGTCATGAAAATTGATTTATTTTTAAATTGTGTGCATGATGAAATTGTTGTTGTTAACCCATGGAATTTGATTGAATTGTGGGAATGATGAAAATGTTGCTATTAAAACCAATTGAAATTTGATTGCATTGTGTAAATAATGAATATGTTGCTGTTAAACTCATGGAATTTGATAAAATTGTGGGATTGATGAAATGTTGTTGTTAAACCCAGAAATTTGATTGAATTGTGGGAATGATGAAAATATAGTTGTTAAACCCCATAAAATTTATTTAATTGTGTAAATGAAGAAAATGTTGTTGATAAACCCATGCAATTTGATTGAATTGTGGGAATGATGAAAATGTTGATGTTAAACCCATAAAATTTGATTGAATTGTGTGAATGATGAAGATTTTGTTGTTAAAACCATGAAATTTTGATTTGTATGAATGATGAAAATGTTGTTGTTAAACTCAAGAAATTTGATTGAATTGTTGGAATGATGAAAATGTTACTGTTAAACCCGTGAAAATTGATTGAATTGTGGGAATGATGAAATTGTTGCTCTTAAAACCATTAAAATTTGATTGAATTGAGTGAATGATGAAAATGCTGCTATTAAACCCATGGAATTTGATTGAATTGTAGGAATGATGAAAACGTTGTTGTTAAACCAATGAAATTTGATTGAATTGTGGGAATGATGAAAATGTTACTGTTAAACCCGTGAAAATTGATTGAATTGTGGGAATGATGAAATTGTTGCTCTTAAAACCATTAAAATTTGATTGAATTGAGTGAATGATGAAAACGCTGCTCTTAAACCCATGGAATTTGATTGAATTGTGGGAATGATGAAAATGTTGTTGTTAAACCAATGAAATTTGATTGAATTGTGGGAATGATGAAAATATTATAGTTAAACCCATGAAAATTGATTGAATTGTGGGAATGATGAAATTGTTGCTCTTAAAACCATAAAATTTGATTGAATTGAGTAAATGACGAAAACGTTGCTATTAAACCCCTGGAATTTGATTGAATTGTGGGAATGATGAAAATGTTGTTATTAAACCAATAAAATTTAATTGAATTGTGTGAATGATGAAGATTTAATTTTTAAACCCATGAAATTTGATTGAATTGTATGAACGATGAAAATGTTGTTGTTAAACCAATGAAATTTGATTGAATTGTGGGAATGATGAAAATGTTACTGTTAAACCCGTGAAAATTGATTGAATTGTGGGAATGATGAAATTGTTGCTCTTAAAACCATTAAATTTGATTGAATTGAGTGAATGATGAAAACGCTGCTCTTAAACCCATGATATTTGATTGAATTGTGGGAATGATGAAAAAGTTGGTGTTAAACCAATTAAAGTTGATTGAAAAATGGGAATGATGAAAATGTTATAGTTAAACCCATGAAAATTGATTGAATTGTGGGAATGATGAAATTGTTGTTCTTAAAACCATAAAATTTGATTGAATTGAGTAAATGACGAAAACGTTGCTATTAAACCCATGGAATTTGAATGAATTGTGGGAATGATGAAAATGTTATTGTTAAACCAATAAAATTCAATTGAATTGTGTGAATGATGAAGACTTTTTTGTTAAACCCATGAAATAAGATTGAATTTTGTGAATGATGAAAATGTTATTGATAAACCCATGAAATTTATTCAATTGTGTAAATGATGAAAATAGTGCTATTAAACCCATGAAAATTGATTGATTTGTGTGAATGATGAAAATGTTGTTGTTAAACCCCTGAAATTTGATAAAATTTTATGAATGATGAAAATGTTGTTGTTAAACCCATTAAATTCGATTGAATTGTGGGAATGATGAATATCTTGCTGTTAAACCTTTGAAATTTGATTAAATTGTGGGAATGGTGGAAATGTTGTTTGTTAAACCTATGAAATATGATTGAATTGTGTAAATTATAAAAATGTTGCTATTAAACCAATGCAATTTGATTGAATTGTGTCAATGATGAAATGTTACTGTTAAACCCATGAAATTTGATTGAATTGTGAAAATGATGAAAACATTTTTGTTAAAGTCATGAAAATTGATTAAATTGTGTGCATGATGAAAATGTTGCTATTAAAACCATGAAATTTGATTGCATTGTGTAAATAATGAATATGTTGCTGTTAAAACTCATGGAATTTGATAAAATTGTGGGATTGATGAAAATGTTGTTGTTAAACCCAGGAAATTTGATTGAATTGTGGGAATGATGAAATATAGTTGTTAAACCCATAAAATTTATTTAATTGTGTAAATGAAGAAAATGTTGTTGATAAACCCATGCAATTTGATTGAATTGTGGGAATGATGAAAATGTTGATGTTAAACCCATAAAATTTGATTGAATTGTGTGAATGATGAAGATTTTGTTGTTAAACCCATGAAATTTGATTGAATTGTATGAATGATGAAAATGTTGTTGTTAAACTCAAGAAATTTGATTGAATTGTGGGAATGATGAAAATTTACTGTTAAACCCGTGAAAATTGATTGAATTGTGGGAATGATGAAATTGTTGCTCTTAAAACCATTAAAATTGATTGAATTGAGTGAATGATGAAAATGCTGCTATTAAACCCATGGAATTTGATTGAATTGTAGGAATGATGAAAACGTTGTTGTTAAACCAATGAAATTTGATTGAATTGTGGGAATGATGAAAATGTTACTGTTAAACCCGTGAAAATTGATTGAATTGTGGGAATGATGAAATTGTTGCTCTTAAACCATTAAAATTTGATTGAATTGAGTGAATGATGAAAACGCTGCTCTTAAACCCATGGAATTTGATTGAATTGTGGGAATGATGAAAACGTGTTGTTAAACCAATGAAATTTGATTGAATTGTGGGAATGATGAAAATATTATAGTTAAACCCATGAAAATTGATTGAATTGTGGGAATGATGAAATTGTTACTCTTAAAACCATAAAATTTGATTGAATTGAGTAAATGACGAAAACGTTGCTATTAAACCCCTGGAATTTGATTGAATTGTGGGAATGATGAAATGTTGTTGTTAAACCAATAAAATTTAATTGAATTGTGTGAATGATGAAGATTTTTTGTTAAACCCGGGAAATTAGATTGAATTGTGTGAATGATGAAAATGTTATTGATAAACCCATGAAATTTATTTAATTGTAAATGATGAAAATAGTGCTATTAAACCCATGAAAATTAATTGATTTGTGTGAATGATGAAAATGTTGTTGTTAAACCCATGATTTGATAAAAGTTTAGGAATGATGAAAATGTTGTTGTTAAACCCATTAAATTCGATTGAATTGTGGGAATGATGAAAATCTTGCTGTCAAACCCTTGAAATTTGATTAAATTGTGGGAATGGTGGAAATGTTGTTGTTAAACCCATGAAATATGATTGAATTGTGTAAATTATAAAAATGTTGCAATTAAACCCAAGCAATTTGATTGAATTGTGTCAATGATGAAAATGTTGCTGTAAAACCCATGAAATTTGATTGAATTGTATGAATGATGAAGATTTTGTTGTTAAACCCAATGAAATTTGATTGAATTGTATGAACGATGAAAATGTTGTTGTTAAACCAATGAAATTTGATTGAATTGTGGGAATGATGAAAATGTTACTGTTAAACCCGTGAAAATTGATTGAATTGTGGGAATGATGAAATTGTTGCTCTTAAAACCATTAAATTTGATTGAATTGAGTGAATGATGAAAACGCTGCTCTTAAACCCATGATATTTGATTGAATTGTGGGAATGATGAAAAGTTGGTGTTAAACCAATTAAAGTTGATTGAAAAATGGGAATGATGAAAATGTTATAGTTAACCCATGAAAATTGATTGAATTGTGGAATGATGAAATTGTTGTTCTTAAAACCATAAAATTTGATTGAATTGAGTAAATGACGAAAACGTTGCTATTAAACCCATGGAATTTGAATGAATTGTGGGAATGATGAAAATGTTATTGTTAAAACCAATAAAATTCAATTGAATTGTGGAATGATGAAGACTTTTTTGTTAAACCCATGAAATAAGATTGAATTTTGTGAATGATGAAAATGTTATTGATAAACCCATGAAATTTATTCAATTGTGTAAATGATGAAAATAGTGCTATTAAACCCATGAAAATTGATTGATTTGTGTGAATGATGAAAATGTTGTTGTTAACCCCTGAAATTTGATAAAATTTTATGAATGATGAAAATGTTGTTGTTAACCCATTAAATTCGATTGAATTGTGGGAATGATGAATATCTTGCTGTTAAACCTTTGAAATTTGATTAAATTGTGGGAATGGTGGAAATGTTGTTGTTAAACCTATGAAATATGATTGAATTGTGTAAATTAAAAATGTTGCTATTAAACCAATGCAATTTGATTGAATTGTGTCAATGATGAAGATGTTACTGTTAAACCCATGAAATTTGATTGAATTGTGAAAATGATGAAAACGTTGTTGTTAAAGTCATGAAAATTGATTAAATTGTGTGCATGATGAAATTGTTGTTGTTAACCCATGGAATTTGATTGAATTGTGGGAATGATGAAAATGTTGCTATTAAAACCATGAAATTTGATTGCATTGTGTAAATAATAATATGTTGCTGTTAAACTCATGGAATTTGAATTTAAAATTGTGGGATTGATGAAAAATGTGTTGTTGTTAAACCCAGGAAATTTGATTGAATTGTGGGAATGATGAAAATATAGTTGTTAAACCCATAAATTTATTTAATTGTGTAAAATGAAAGGGAAGGAAGGGGAGAAAAGAACTGCCAAAAGAAGAAAATGTTGTTGATAAACCCATGCAATTTGATTGAATTGTGGGAATGATGAAAATTTGATGTTAAACCCATAAAATTTGATTGAATTGTGTGAATGATGAAGATTTTGTTGTTAAACCCATGAAATTTGATTGAATTGTATGAATGATGAAAATGTTGTTGTTAAACTCAAGAAATTTGATTGAATTGTGGGAATGATGAAAATTTTACTGTTAAACCCGTGAAAATTGATTGAATTGTGGGAATGATGAATTGTTGCTCTTAAAACCATTACATTTTGATTGAATTGAGTGCAATGATGAAAACGCTGCTCTTAAAGCCATGGAATTTGATTGAATTGTGGGAATGATGAAAATGTTGTTGTTAAACCAATGAAATTTGATTGAATTGTGGGAATGATGAAAATATTATAGTTAAACCCATGAAAATTGATTGAATTGTGGGAATGATGAAATTGTTGCGCTTAAAAAACACCATAAAATTTGATTGAATTGAGTAAATGACGAAAACGTTGCTATTAAACCCCTGGAATTTGATTGAATTGTGGGAATGATGAAAATGTTGTTGTTAAACCAATAAAATTTAATTGAATTGTGTGAATGATGAAGATTTTTTTGTTAAAACAAACCCGGGACCGGGGAAATTAGATTGAATTGTGTGAATGATGAAAATGTTATTGATAAACCCATGCCAAATTTATTTAATTGTGTAAATGATGAAAATAGTGCTATTAAACCCATGAAAATTAATTGATTTGTGTGAATGATGAAAATGTTGTTGTTAAACCCATGAAATTTGATAAAAGTTTAGGAATGCTGAAAATGTTGTTGTTAAACCCATTAAATTCGATTGAATTGTGGGAATGATGAAAATCTGCTGTCAAACCCTTGAAATTTGATTAAATTGTGGGAATGGTGGAATGTTGTTGTTAAACCCATGAAATATGATTGAATTGTGTAAATTATAAAAATGTTGCAATTAAACCAAGCAATTTGATTGAATTGTGTCAATGATGAAAATGTTGCTGTAAAACCCATGAAATTTGATTGAATTGTATGAATGATGAAGATTTTGTTGTTAAACCCAATGAAATTTGATTGAATTGTATGAACGATGAAAATGTTGTTGTTAAACCAATGAAATTTGATTGAATTGTGGGAATGATGAAATGTTACTGTTAAACCCGTGAAAATTGATTGAATTGTGGGAATGATGAAATTGTTGCTCTTAAAACCATTAATTTGATTGAATTGAGTGAATGATGAAAACGCTGCTCTTAAACCCATGATATTTGATTGAATTGTGGGAATGATGAAAAAGTTGGTGTTAAACCAATTAAAGTTGATTGAAAAATGGGAATGATGAAAATGTTATAGTTAAACCCATGAAAATTGATTGAATTGTGGGAATGATGAAATTTGTTCTTAAAACCATAAAATTTGATTGAATTGAGTAAATGACGAAAACGTTGCTATTAAACCCATGGAATTTGAATGAATTGTGGGAATGATGAAAATGTTATTGTTAAACCAATAAATTCAATTGAATTGTGTGAATGATGAAGACTTTTTTGTTAAACCCATGAAATAAGATTGAATTTTGTGAATGATGAAATGTTATTGATAAACCCATGAAATTTATTCAATTGTGTAAATGATGAAAATAGTGCTATTAAACCCATGAAAATTGATTGATTTGTGTGAATGATGAAAATGTTGTTGTTAAACCCTGAAATTGATAAAATTTTATGAATGATGAAAATGTTGTTGTTAAACCCATTAATTCGATTGAATTGTGGGAATGATGAATATCTTGCTGTTAAACCTTTGAAATTTGATTAAATTGTGGGAATGGTGGAAATGTTGTTGTTAAACCTATGAAATATGATTGAATTGTGTAAATTATAAAATGTTGCTATTAAACCAATGCAATTTGATTGAATTGTGTCAATGATGAAGATGTTACTGTTAAACCCATGAAATTTGATTGAATTGTGAAAATGATGAAAACGTTGTTGTTAAAGTCATGAAAATTGATTAAATTGTGTGCATGATGAAATTGTTGTTGTTAAACCCATGGAATTTGATTGAATTGTGGGAATGATGAAAATGTTGCTATTAAAACCATGAAATTTGATTGCATTGTGTAAATAATGAATATGTTGCTGTTAAACTCATGGAATTTGATAAAATTGTGGGATTGATGAAAATGTTGTTGTTAAACCCAGGAAATTTGATTGAATTGTGGGAATGATGAAATATAGTTGTTAAACCCATAAAATTTATTTAATTGTGTAAATGAAGAAAATGTTGTTGATAAACCCATGCAATTTGATTGAATTGTGGGAATGATGAAAATGTTGATGTTAAACCCATAAATTTGATTGAATTGTGTGAATGATGAAGATTTTGTTGTTAAACCCATGAAATTTGATTGAATTGTATGAATGATGAAAATGTTGTTGTTAAACTCAAGAAATTTGATTGAATTGTGGGAATGATGAAAATTTTACTGTTAAACCCGTGAAAATTGATTGAATTGTGGGAATGATGAAATTGTTGCTCTTAAAACCATTAAAATTTGATTGAATTGAGTGAATGATGAAAATGCTGCTATTAAACCCATGGAATTTGATTGAATTGTAGGAATGATGAAAACGTTGTTGTTAAACCAATGAAATTTGATTGAATTGTGGGAATGATGAAAATGTTACTGTTAAACCCGTGAAAATTGATTGAATTGTGGGAATGATGAAATTGTTGCTCTTAAAACCATTAAAATTTGATTGAATTGAGTGAATGATGAAAACGCTGCTCTTAAACCCATGGAATTTGATTGAATTGTGGGAATGATGAAACGTTGTTGTTAAACCAATGAAATTGATTGAATTGTGGGAATGATGAAAATATTATAGTTAAACCCATGAAAATTGATTGAATTGTGGGAATGATGAAATTGTTACTCTTAAAACCATAAAATTTGATTGAATTGAGTAAATGACGAAAACGTTGCTATTAAACCCTGGAATTTGATTGAATTGTGGGAATGATGAAAATGTTGTTGTTAAACCAATAAAATTTAATTGAATTGTGTGAATGATGAGATTTTTTTGTTAAACCCGGGAAATTAGATTGAATTGTGTGAATGATGAAATGTTATTGATAAACCCATGAAATTTATTTAATTGTGAATAAATGATGAAATAGTGCTATTAAACCCATGAAAATTAATTGATTTGTGTGAATGATGAAAATGTTGTTGTTAAACCATGAAATTTGATAAAAGTTTAGGAATGATGAAAATGTTGTTGTTAAACCCATTAAATTCGATTGAATTGTGGGAATGATGAAAATCTTGCTGTCAAACCCTTGAAATTTGATTAAATTGTGGGAATGGTGGAAATGTTGTTGTTAAACCCATGAAATATGATTGAATTGTGTAAATTATAAAAATGTTGCAATTAAACCCAAGCAATTTGATTGAATTGTGTCAATGATGAAAATGTTGCTGTAAAACCCATGAATTTGATTGAATTGTATGAATGATGAAGATTTTGTTGTTAAACCCAATGAAATTTGATTGAATTGTATGAACGATGAAAATGTTGTTGTTAAACCAATGAAATTTGATTGAATTGTGGGAATGATGAAAATGTTACTGTTAAACCCGTGAAAATTGATTGAATTGGGGAATGATGAAATTGTTGCTCTTAAAACCATTAAATTTGATTGAATTGAGTGAATGATGAAAACGCTGCTCTTAAACCCATGATATTTGATTGAATTGTGGGAATGATGAAAAAGTTGGTGTTAAACCAATTAAAGTTGATTGAAAAATGGGAATGATGAAAATGTTATAGTTAAACCCATGAAAATTGATTGAATTGTGGGAATGATGAAATTGTTGTTCTTAAAACCATAAAATTTGATTGAATTGAGTAAATGACGAAAACGTTGCTATTAACCCATGGAATTTGAATGAATTGTGGGAATGATGAAAATGTTATTGTTAAACCAATAAAATTCAATTGAATTGTGTGAATGATGAAGACTTTTTTGTTAAACCCATGAAATAAGATTGAATTTTGTGAATGATGAAAATGTTATTGATAAACCCATGAAATTTATTCAATTGTGAAATGATGAAAATAGTGCTATTAAACCCATGAAAATTGATTGATTTGTGTGAATGATGAAAATGTTGTTGTTAAACCCTGAAATTTGATAAAATTTTATGAATGATGAAAATGTTGTTGTTAACCCATTAAATTCGATTGAATTGTGGGAATGATGAATATCTTGCTGTTAACCTTTGAAATTTGATTAAATTGTGGGAATGGTGGAAATGTTGTTGTTAACCTATGAAATATGATTGAATTGTGTAAATTATAAAAATGTTGCTATTAAACCAATGCAATTTGATTGAATTGTGTCAATGATGAAATGTTACTGTTAAACCCATGAAATTGATTGAATTGTGAAAATGATGAAAACGTTGTTGTTAAAGTCATGAAAATTGATTAAATTGTGTGCATGATGAAATTGTTGTTTTAAACCCATGGAATTTGATTGAATTGTGGGAATGATGAAAATGTTGCTATTAAAACCATGAAATTTGATTGCATTGTGTAAATAATGAATATGTTGCTGTTAACTCATGGAATTTGATAAAATTGTGGGATTGATGAAAATGTTGTTGTTAAACCCAGGAAATTTGATTGAATTGTGGGAATGATGAAAATATAGTTGTTAAACCCATAAAATTTATTAATTGTGTAAATGAAGAAAATGTTGTTGATAAACCCATGCAATTTGATTGAATTGTGGGAATGATGAAAATGTTGATGTTAAACCCATAAAATTTGATTGAATTGTGTGAATGATGAAGATTTTGTTGTTAAACCCATGAAATTTGATTGAATTGTATGAATGATGAAAATGTTGTGTTAAACTCAAGAAATTTGATTGAATTGTGGGAATGATGAAAATTTTACTGTTAAACCCGTGAAAATTGATTGAATTGTGGGAATGATGAAATTGTTGCTCTTAAAACCATTAAAATTTGATTGAATTGAGTGAATGATGAAAATGCTGCTATTAAACCCATGGAATTTGATTGAATTGTAGGAATGATGAAAACGTTGTTGTTAAACAATGAAATTTGATTGAATTGTGGGAATGATGAAAATGTTACTGTTAAACCCGTGAAAATTGATTGAATTGTGGGAATGATGAAATTGTTGCTCTTAAAACCATTAAAATTTGATTGAATTGAGTGAATGATGAAAACGCTGCTCTTAAACCCATGGAATTTGATTGAATTGTGGGAATGATGAAAACGTTGTTGTTAACCAATGAAAATTTGATTGATTGTGGAATGATGAAAATATTATTAAACCCATGAAAATTGATTGAATTGTGGAATGATGAAATTGTTACTCTTAAAACCATAAAATTTGATTGAATTGAGTAAATGACGAAAACGTTGCTATTAAACCCCTGGAATTTGATTGATTGTGGGAATGATGAAAATGTTGTTGTTAAACCAATTTAAATAATTGAAATGGGATGAAAGATTTTTTTGTTAAACCCGGAAATTAGATTGAATTGTGTGAATGATGAAATGTTATTGATAAACCCATGAAATTTATTTAATTGTGTAAATGATGAAAATAGTGCTATTAAACCCATGAAAATTAATTGATTTGTGTGAATGATGAAAATGTTGTTGTTAAACCCATGAAATTTGATAAAAGTTTAGGAATGATGAAATGTTGTTGTTAAACCCATTAAATTCGATTGAATTGTGGGAATGATGAAAATCTTGCTGTCAAACCCTTGAAATTTGATTAAATTGTGGGAATGGTGGAAATGTTGTTGTTAAACCCATGAAATATGATTGAATTGTGTAAATTATAAAAATGTTGCAATTAAACCCAAGCAATTTGATTGAATTGTGTCAATGATGAAAATGTTGCTGTAAAACCCATGAAATTTGATTGAATTGTATGAATGATGAAGATTTTGTTGTTAAACCCAATGAAATTTGATTGAATTGTATGAACGATGAAAATGTTGTTGTTAAACCAATGAAATTTGATTGAATTGTGGGAATGATGAAAATGTTACTGTTAAACCCGTGAAAATTGATTGAATTGTGGGAATGATGAAATTGTTGCTCTTAAAACCATAAAATTTGATTGAATTGAGTAAATGACGAAAACGTTGCTATTAAACCCATGGAATTTGAATGAATTGTGGGAATGATGAAAATGTTATTGTTAAACCAATAAAATTCAATTGAATTGTGTGAATGATGAAGACTTTTTTGTTAAACCCATGAAATAAGATTGAATTTTGTGAATGATGAAAATGTTATTGATAAACCCATGAAATTTATTCAATTGTGTAAATGATGAAAATAGTGCTATTAAACCCATGAAAATTGATTGATTTGTGTGAATGATGAAAAATGTTGTGTTGTTAAACCCCTGAAATTTGATAAAATTTTATGAATGATGAAAATGTTGTTGTTAAACCCATTAAATTCGATTGAATTGTGGGAATGATGAATATCTTGCTGTTAAACCTTTGAAATTTGATTAAATTGTGGGAATGGTGGAAATGTTGTTGTTAAACCTATGAAATATGATTGAATTGTGTAAATTAAAAAATGTTGCTATTAAACCAATGCAATTTGATTGAATTGTGTCAATGATGAAGCGACCAGCTCGCTCGGGTACGCTCCCCACGACGATCACCGCTTCTTCCGTCGCCGGTCCGGCCCAATGTTACTGTTAAACCCATGAAATTTGATTGAATTGTGAAAATGATGAAAACGTTGTTGTTAAAGTCATGAAAATTGATTAAATTGGTGGGAATGATGAAAATGTTGCTATCTCCCTCCTACTCCCCCCCTCTCCTTTCCCCCTTCTCTCTTTTCGGGCCCCTCCTTTCTCCACCCGTAACCAAGCCATTGAACGAACCAACCCCCCACCCAAACTACGCCCCGCCCCCCCTTGCTTCCCTGTAAAACCATGAAATTTGATTGCATTGTGTAAATAATGAATATGTTGCTGTTAAACTCATGGAATTTGATAAAATTGTGGGATTGATGAAAATGTTGTTGTTAAACCCAGGAAATTTGATTGAATTGTGGGAATGATGAAAATATAGTTGTTAAACCCATAAAATTTATTTAATTGTGTAAATGAAGAAAATGTTGTTGATAAACCCATGCAATTTGATTGAATTGTGGGAATGATGAAAATGTTGATGTTAAACCCATAAAATTTGATTGAATTGTGTGAATGATGAAGATTTTGTTGTTAAACCCATGAAATTTGATTGAATTGTATGAATGATGAAAATGTTTGGTTAAACTCAAGAAATTTGATTGAATTGTGGGAATGATGAAAATTTTACTGTTAAACCCGTGAAAATTGATTGAATTGTGGGAATGATGAAATTGTTGCTCTTAAAACCATTAAAATTTGATTGAATTGAGTGAATGATGAAAATGCTGCTATTAAACCCATGGAATTTGATTGAATTGTAGGAATGATGAAAAC
This sequence comes from Lathyrus oleraceus, assembly GCF_024323335.1. Taxonomy (NCBI): domain Eukaryota; kingdom Viridiplantae; phylum Streptophyta; class Magnoliopsida; order Fabales; family Fabaceae; genus Lathyrus; species Lathyrus oleraceus. The sequence goes on from NW_026113578.1 coordinate 12,906, forward strand.
GTTGTTGTTAAACCAATGAATTTGATTGAATTGTGGGAATGATGAAAATGTTACTGTTAAACTCGTGAAAATTGATTGAATTGTGGGAATGATGAAATTGTTGCTCTTAAAACCATTAAAATTTGATTGAATTGAGTGAATGATGAAAACGCTGCTCTTAAACCCATGGAATTTGATTGAATTGTGGGAATGATGAAAACGTTGTTGTTAAACCAATGAAATTTGATTGAATTGTGGGAATGATGAAAATATTATAGTTAAACCCATGAAAATTGATTGAATTGTGGGAATGATGAAATTGTTACTCTTAAAACCATAAAATTTGATTGAATTGAGTAAATGACGAAAACGTTGCTATTAAACCCCTGGAATTTGATTGAATTGTGGGAATGATGAAAATGTTGTTGTTAAACCAATAAAATTAATTGAATTGTGTGAATGATGAAGATTTTTTTGTTAAACCCGGAAATTAGATTGAATTGTGTGAATGATGAAAATGTTATTGATAAACCCATGAAATTTATTTAATTGTGTAAATGATGAAAATAGTGCTATTAAACCCATGAAAATTAATTGATTTGTGTGAATGATGAAAATGTTGTTGTTAAACCCATGAAATTTGATAAAAGTTTAGGAATGATGAAAATGTTGTTGTTAAACCATTAAATTCGATTGAATTGTGGGAATGATGAAATCTTGCTGTCAAACCCTTGAAATTTGATTAAATTGTGGGAATGGTGGAAATGTTGTTGTTAAACCCATGAAATATGATTGAATTGTGTAAATTATAAAAATGTTGCAATTAACCCAAGCAATTTGATTGAATTGTGTCAATGATGAAAATGTTGCTGTAAAAACCCATGAAATTTGATTGAATTGTATGAATGATGAAGATTTTGTTTTTAAACCCAATGAAATTTGATTGAATTGTATGAACGATGAAAATGTTGTTGTTAACCAATGAAATTTGATTGAATTGTGGGAATGATGAAAATGTTACTGTTAAACCCGTGAAAATTGATTGAATTGTGGGAATGATGAAATTGTTGCTCTTAAAACCATTAAAATTTGATTGAATTGAGTGAATGATGAAAACGCTGCTCTTAAACCCATGATATTTGATTGAATTGTGGGAATGATGAAAAAGTTGGTGTAAACCAATTAAGTTGATTGAAAATGGGAATGATGAAAATGTATAGTTAAACCCATGAAAATTGATTGAATTGTGGGAATGATGAAATTGTTGTTCTTAAAACCATAAAATTTGATTGAATTGAGTAAATGACGAAAACGTTGCTATTAACCCATGGAATTTGAATGAATTGTGGGAATGATGAAAATGTTATGTTAAACCAATAAAATTCAATTGAATTGTGTGAATGATGAAGACTTTTTTGTTAAACCCATGAAATAAGATTGAATTTTGTGAATGATGAAAATGTTATTGATAAACCCATGAAATTTATTCAATTGTGTAAATGATGAAAATAGTGCTATTAAACCCATGAAAATTGATTGATTTGTGTGAATGATGAAAATGTGTTGTTAAACCCTGAAATTTGATAAAATTTTATGAATGATGAAAATGTTGTTGTTAAACCCATAAATTCGATTGAATTGTGGGAATGATGAATATCTTGCTGTTAAACCTTTGAAATTTGATTAAATTGTGGGAATGGTGGAAATGTTGTTGTTAAACCTATGAAATATGATTGAATTGTGTAAATTATAAAAATGTTGCTATTAAACCAATGCAATTTGATTGAATTGTGTCAATGATGAAAATGTTACTGTTAAACCCATGAAATTTGATTGAATTGTGAAAACAAAACAAACACCAAAAAAACAAAAAACAACCAAAAAAAAAAAAAACTTGATGAAAACGTTGTTGTTAAAGTCATGAAAATTGATTAAATTGTGTGCATGATGAAATTGTTGTTGTTAAACCCATGGAATTTGATTGAATTGTGGGAATGATGAAAATGTTGCTATTAAAACCATGAAATTTGATTGCATTGTGTAAATAATGAATATGTTGCTGTTAAACTCATGGAATTTGATAAAATTGTGGGATTGATGAAAATGTTGTTGTTAAACCCAGGAAATTTGATTGAATTGTGGGAATGATGAAAATATAGTTGTTAAACCCATAAAATTTATTTAATTGTGTAAATGAAGAAAATGTTGTTGATAAACCCATGCAATTTGATTGAATTGTGGGAATGATGAAAATGTTGATGTTAAATCCATAAAATCTGATTGAATTGTGTGAATGATGATGATTTTGTTGTTAAACCCATGAAATTTGATTGAATTGTATGAATGATGAAAATGTTGTTGTTAAACACAAGAAATTTGATTGAATTGTGGGAATGATGAAAATGTTACTGTTAAACCCGTGAAATTGATTGAATTGTGGGAATGATGAAATTGTTGCTCTTAAACCATTAAATTTGATTGAATTGAGTGAATGATGAAAATGCTGCTGCTATTAAACCCATGGAATTTGATTGAATTGTGGGAATGATGAAAACGTTGTTGTTAAACCAATGAAATTTGATTGAATTGTGGGAATGATGAAAATGTTACTGTTAAACCCGTGAAAATTTATTGAATTGTGGGAATGATGAAATTGTTGCTCTTAAAACCATTAAAATTTGATTAAATTGAGTGAATGATGAAAACGCTGCTCTTAAACCCATGGAATTTGATTGAATTGTGGGAATGATGAAAATGTTGTTGTTAAACCAATGAAATTTGATTGAATTGTGGGAATGATGAAAATATTATAGTTAAACCCATGAAAATTGCTTGAATTGTTGGAATGATGAAATTGTTGCTCTTAAAACCATAAAATTTGATTGAATTGAGTAAATGACGAAAACGTTGCTATTAAACCCCTGGAATTTGATTGAATTGTGGGAATGATGAAAATGTTGTTATTAAACCAATAAAATTTAATTGAATTGTATGAATGATGAAGATTTTTTTGTTAAACCCAGGAAATTAGATTGAATTGTGTGAATGATGAAAATGTTATTGATAAACCCATGAAATTTATTTAATTGTGTAAATGATGAAAATAGTGCTATTAACCCATGAAAATTAATTGATTTGTGTGAATGATGAAATGTTGTTGTTAAACCCTGAAATTTTATAAAAGTTTATGAATGATGAAAATGTGTACCTCTCCCCTGTCTTTCTCGCTCATACACTTTTCCACTTTCCTTCCTGTTAAACCCATTAAATCGATTGAATTGTGGGAATGATGAAAATCTTGCTGTTAAACCTTTGAAATTTGATTAAATTGTGGGAATGGTGGAATGTTTGTTGTTAACCTATGAAATATGATTGAATTGTGTAAATTATATAAAATGTTGCTATTAACCCATGCAATTTGATTGAATTGTGTCAATGATGAAAATGTTATGTAAACCCATGAAATTTGATTGAATTGTGAAAATGATGAAACGTTTTTGTTAAAGTCATGAAAATTGATTAAATTGTGTGCATGATGAAATTGTTGTTGTTAAACCCATGGAATTTGATTGAATTGTGGGAATGATGAAAATGTTGCTATTAAACCCTGAAATTGATTGCATTGTGTAAATAATGAATATGTTGCTGTTAAACTCATGGAATTTGATAAAATTGTAGGATGATGAAAATGTTGTTGTTAACCCAGGAAATTTGATTGAATTGTGGGAATGATGAAAATATAGTTGTTAAACCCATAAAATTTTATTTAATGTGTAAATGAAGAAAATGTTGTTGATAAACCATGCAATTTGATTGAATTGTGGGAATGATGAAAATGTTGATGTTAACCCATAAAATTTGATTGAATTGTGTGAATGATGAAGATTTTGTTGTTAAACCCATGAAATTTGATTGAATTGTATGAATGATGAAAATGTGTTGTTAAACTCAAGAAATTGATTGAATTGTGGGAATGATGAAAATGTTACTGTTAAACCCGTGAAAATTGATTGAATTGTGGAATGATGAAATTGTTGCTCTTAAAACCAT
>NW_026113579.1:0-16929 GCF_024323335.1 Lathyrus oleraceus
TATCGAAGCAGCATCTTCTATTGTAGAATTAAGACATTTCGAACTAGGTAATGATAACTTAATTGAATCTAAGACTCTTCAAAGACACTAGTGCAGTATCTCTAAAATTGAATGAGATTCCTCATATTGATGAAGCAACATCTTAAACACCAAAATCAGATTCTCTGTTTCATATTGAAAAAGCATCTTATTGATAGAAATAAGACATTTCGAACAAGGAATGATACCTAATTGAATATAAGGCTCTTCAAGGATACTAGAGCATTATTTTTAAAATTTAATGAGACTCTTCATATTGATGAGCAGCATCCAACAGCAAAATTAGATTCTCTGTATCATATTGTAGCAGCATCTTATATGATAGAATTACAACATTCCGAACAAGGAAGGATACCTTAATTGAATCTAAGACTCTTCAAGGATACTATAGCAGTGTCTCTAAAATTGAATGAGACTCTTCATATTAATGAAGCAGTATCTTAAACAGCAAAATCAGATTCTCTATTTCATATCGAAGCAGCATCTTATATGATAGAATTAAGACATTTCGAACAAGAGAATGATACCTTAATTGAATCTAAGGCTCTTCAAGGATACTATAGAGCATACTCTAAAAATTGAATGAGACTCTTCATATTGATGAAGCAGCATCCCAACACCAAAATTAGATTCTCTGTATCATATCGTAGCAGCATTTTATATGATAGAATTAAGACATTCCGAACAAGGAATGATACCTTAATTGAATCTAAGACTCTTCAATGATACTAGAGAGTATCTCTAAAAATTGAATGAGACTCTCATATTGATGAAGCAGCATCTTAAACAGCAAAATGTGATTCTCTGTTTCATATCGAAGCAGCATCTTATATGATAGAATTAATATATTTCGAACAGAGAATGATACCTTATTGAATCTAAGACTCTTCAAGGATACTAGAGCAGTATCTCTAAAAATTGAATGAGACTCTTCATATTGATGAAGCAGCATCCCAAACAGCAAAATTAGATTCTCTGTATCATATCGAAGCAGCATCTTATATTATAGAATTAAGACATTTCGAACAAGGTAATGATACCTTAATTGAATCTAAGGCTCTTCAAGGATACTAGAGCAGTATCTCTAAAAAATGAATGAGACTCTTCATATTGATGAGCAGCATCCCAAACATAAAATCTGATTCTCTGTATCATACCGAATAAGCATCTTATATATAGAATTAAGATATTCCGAACAAGGAATGATACCTTAATTGAATCTAAGACTCTTCAAGGATACTAGAGCAGTATCTCTTCTAAAATTGAATGAGATTCTCATATTGATGATGCAACATCTTAAACACCAAAATCAGATTTTTTTTTTCATATTGAAGCATCTTATATGATAGAATAAGACATTTCGAACAAGGTAATGATCCTTAATTGAATATAAGGCTCTTCAAGGATACTGGAGCAGTATTTTTAAAATTTAATGAGACTCTTCATATTGATGAAGCAGCATCCCAAACAGCAAAATTAGATTCTCTGTATCATATTGTAGCAGCAGCATCTTATATGATAGAATTAAGACATTCCGAACAAGGGAAGGATACCTTTAATTGAATCTAAGACTCTTCATATTAATGAAGCAGCATCTTAACAGCAAAATCAGATTCTCTATTTCATATCGAAGCAGCATCTTATATGATAGAATTAAGACATTTCGAACAAGAGAATGATACCTTAATTGAATCTAAGGCTCTTCAAGGATACTAGAGCAGTATCTCTAAAAATTGAATGAGACTCTTCATATTGATGAAGCAGCATCCCAAACACAAAATTAGATTCTCTGTATCATATCGTAGCAGCATCTTATATGATAGAATTAAGACCTTCCGAACAAGGGAATGATACCGTAATTGAATCTAAGACTCTTCAATGATACTATAGAGTATCTCTAAAATTGAATGAGACTCTTCATATTGATGAAGCAGCATCTGAAACAGCAAAATGTGATTCTCTGTTTCATATCGAAGCAGCATCTTATATGATAGAATTAATATATTTCGAACAAGAGAATGATACCTTAATTGAATCTAAGACTCTTCAAGGATACTAGAGCAGTATCTCTAAAATTGAATGAGACTCTTCATATTGATGAAGCAGCATCCCAAACAGCAAAATTAGATTCTCTGTATCATATCGAAGCAGCATCTTCTATTATAGAATTAAGACATTTCGAACAAGGTAATGATAACTTAATTGAATCTAAGGCTCTTCAAGGATACTAGAGCAGTGTCTCTAAAAATGAATGAGACTCTTCATATTGAAGATGCAGCATCCCAAACAGCAAAATCTGATTCTCTGTATCATACCGAATAGCATCTTATATATAATTAAAAGATTTCCGAACAAGGAATGATACCTTAATTGAATCTAAGACTCTTCAAAGATACTAGAGCAGTATCTCTAAAATTGAATGATTCTTCATATTGATGATGCAGCATCTTAAACAGCAAATCAGATTCTCTGTTTCATATCGAAGCGCATCTTATATGATAGAATTAAGACATTTCGAACAAGAGAATGATACTTAATTGAATCTAAGGCTCTTCAAGGATACTAGAGCAGTATCTCTAAAAATTGAATGAGACTCTTCATATTGATGAAGCAGCATCCCAAACAGCAAAATTAGATTCTCTGTATCATATCGTAGCAGCATCTTATACGATAGAATTAAGACATTCCGAACAAGGGATGATACCTTAATTGAATCTAAGACTCTTCAAGGATACTAGAGCAGTATCTCTAAAATTGAATGAGACTCTTCATATTAATGAAGCAGCATCTTAAACAGCAAAATGAGATTCTCTGTTTCATATCGAAGCAGCATCTTATATGATAGAATTGATATATTTCGAACAGGAGAATGATACCTTAATTGAATCTAAGACTCTTCAAGGATACTAGAGCAGTATCTCTAAAAATTGAAGGAGACTCTTCATATTGATGAAGCAGCATCCCAAACAGCAAAATTAGATTCTCTGTATCATATCGAAGCAGCATCTTCTATGTAGAATTAAGACATTTCGAACTAGGTAATGATAACTTAATTGAATTAAGACTCTTCAAAGACACTAGTGCAGTATCTCTAAAAATTGAATGAGATTCCTCATATTGATGATGCAACATCTTAAACACCAAAATCAGATTCTTTGTTTCATATTGAAAAAGCATCTTATATGATAGAAATAAGACATTTCGAACAAGGTAATGATACCTTAATTGAATATAAGGCTATTCAAGGATACTGGAGCAGTATTTCTAAAAATTAATGAGACTCTTCATATTGATGAAGCAGCATCCAAACAGCAAAATTAGATTCTCTGTATCATATTGAGCAGCATCTTATATGATAGAATTACAACATTCCGAACAAGGGAAGGATACCTTAATTGAATCTAAGACTCTTCAAGGATACTATAGCAGTATCTCTAAAATTGAATGAGACTCTTCATATTATGAAGCAGCATCTTAAACAGCAAAATCAGATTCTCTATTTCATATCGAAGCAGCATCTTATATGATAGAATTAAGACATTTCGAACAAGAGAATGATACCTTAATTGAATCTAAGGCTCTTCAAGGATACTATAGCAGTATCTCTAAAAATTGAATGAGACTCTTCATATTGATGAAGCAGCATCCCAAACACCAAAATTAGATTCTCTGTATCATATCGTAGCAGCATTTTATATGATAGAATTAAGACCTTCCGAACAAGGGAATGATACCGTAATTGAATCTAAGACTCTTCAATGATACTATAGATATCTCTAAAATTGAATGAGACTCTTCATATTGATGAAGCAGCATCTGAAACAGCAAAATGTGATTCTCTGTTTCATATCGAAGCAGCATCTTATATGATAGAATTATATATTTCGAACAAGAGAATGATACCTTAATTGAATCTAAGACTCTTCAAGGATACTAGAGCAGTATCTCTAAAAATTGAATGAGACTCTTCATATTGATGAAGCAGCATCCCAAACAGCAAAATTAGATTCTCTGTATCATATCGAAGCAGCATCTCTATTATAGAATTAAGACATTTCGAACAAGGTAATGATAACTTAATTGAATCTTAGGCTCTTCAAGGATACTAGAGCAGTATCTCTAAAAATGAATGAGACTCTTCATATTGAAGATGCAGCATCCCAAACAGTAAAATCTGATTCTCTGTATCATACCGAATAAGCATCTTATAATAGAAATTAAGATATTCCGAACAAGGGAATGATACCTTAATTGAATCTAAGACTCTTCAAAGACACTAGAGCAGTATCTCTAAAAATTGAATGACATTCTTCATATTGATGATGCAGCATCTTAAACAGCAAAATCAGATTCTCTGTTTCATATCGAAGCGGCATCTTATATGATAGAATTAAGACATTTCGAACAAGAGAATGATATCTTAATTGAATCTAAGGCTCTTCAAGGATACTAGAGCAGTATCTCTAAAAATTGAATGAGACTCTTCATATTGATGAAGCAGCATCCCAAACAGCAAAATTAGATTCTCTGTATCATATCGTAGCAGCATCTTATACGATAGAATTAAGGCATTCCGAACAAGGGAATGATACCTTAATTGAATCTAAGACTCTTCAAGGATACTAGAGAAGTATCTCTAAAATTGAATGAGACTCTTCATATTAATGAAGCAGCATCTTAAACAGCAAAATGAGATTCTCTGTTTCATATCGAAGCAGCATCTTATATGATAGAATTAATATATTTCGAACAAGAGAATGGTACCTTAATTGAATCTAAGACTCTTCAAGGATACTAGAGCAATATCTCTAAAAATTGAATGAGACTCTTCATATTGATGAAGCAGCATCCCAAACAGCAAATTAGATTCTCTGTATCATATCGAAGCAGCATCTTCTATTGTAGAATTAAGACATTTCGAACTAGGTAATGATAACTTAATTGAATTTAAGACTCTTCAAAGACACTAGTGCAGTATCTCTAAAAATTGAATGAGATTCCTCATATTGATGATGCAACATCTTAAACACCAAAATCAGATTCTTTGTTTCATATTGAAACAGCATCTTATATGATAGAAATAAGACTTTCGAACAAGGTAATGAGACCTTAATTGAATATAAGGCTCTTCAAGGATACTGGAGCAGTATTTTAAAAATTTAATGAGACTCTTCATATTGATGAAGCAGCATCCCCAAACAGCAAAATTAGATTCTCTGTATCATATTGTAGCAGCATCTTATATGATAGAATTACAACATTCCGAACAAGGAAGGATACCTTAATTGAATCTAAGACTCTTCAAGGATACTAGAGCAGTATCTCTAAAAATTGAATGAGACTCTTCATATTGATGAAGCAGCATCTCAATTAGCAGAATGAGATTCTCTGTTTCATATCGAAGTAGCATCTTATATGATATAATTAAGACATTTCGAACAAGAGAATGATACCTTAATTGAATCTAAGGCTCTTCAAGGATACTATAGCAGTATCTCTAAAATTGAATGAGACTCTTCATATTGATGAAGCAGCATCCCAAACACCAAAATTAGATTCTCTGTATCATATCGTAGCAGCATTTTATGATAGAATTAAGACCTTCGAACAAGGGAATGATAACGTAATTGAATCTAAGACTCTTCAATGATACTATAGAAGTATCTCTAAAAATTGAATGAGACTCTTCAAATTGATGAAGCAGCATCTGAAACAGCAAAATGAGATTCTCTGTTTCATATCGAAGCAACATCTTATATGATAGAATTAATATATTTCGAACAAGAGAATGATACCTTAACTGAATCTAAGACTCTTCAAGATACTAGAGCAGTATCTCTAAAAATTGAATGAGACTCTTCATATTGATGAGCAGCATCCCAAACAGAAAAATTAGATTCTCTGTATCATATCGAAGCACCATCTTCTATTATAGAATTAAGACATTTCGAACAAGCTAATGATAACTTAATTGGATCTTAGGCTCTTCAAGGATACTAGAGCAGTATCTCTAAAAAATGAATGAGACTCTTCATATTGAAGATGCAGCATCCCAAACAGTAAAATCTGATTCTCTGTATCATACCGAATAAGCATCTTATATAATAGAATTAAGATATTCCGAACAAGGGAATGATACCTTAATTGAATCTAAGACTCTTCAAAGACACTAGAGCAGTATCTCTAAAAATTGAATGAGATTCTTCATATTGATGATGCAGCATCTTAAACAGCAAAATCAGATTCTCTGTTTCATATCGAAGCGGCATCTTATATGATAGAATTAAGACATTTCGAACAAGAGAATGATATCTTAATTGAATCTAAGGCTCTTCAAGGATACTAGAGCAGTATCTCTAAAAATTGAATGAGACTATTCATATTGATGAAGCAGCATCCCAAACTGCAAAATTAGATTCTCTGTATCATATCGTAGCAACATCTTATACGATTGAATTAAGACATTCCGAACAAGGGAATGATACCTTAATTGAATCTAAGACTCTTCAAGGATACTAGAGAAGTATCTCTAAAAATTGAATGAGACTCTTCATATTAATGAAGTAGCATCTTAAACAGCAAAATGAGATTCTCTGTTTCATATCGAAGCAGCATCTTATATGATAGAATTGATATATTTCGAACAAGAAAATGATACCTTAATTGAATCTAAGACTCTTCAAGGATACTAGAGCAGTATCTCTAAAAATTGAATGAGACTCTTCGTATTGATGAAGCAGCATCCCAAACAGCAAAATTAGATTCTCTGTATCATATTGTAGCAGCATCTTATATGATAGAATTAAGACATTCCGAACAAGGGAAGGATACCTTAATTGAATCTAAGACTCTTCAAGGATACTAAAGCAGTATCTCTAAAATTTGAATGAGACTCTTCATATTAATGAAGCAGCATCTTAAACAGCAAAATGAGATTCTCTATTTCATATCGAAGCAGCATCTTATATGATAGAATTAATATATTTCGAACAGGGACTGAACCTTACGTGAATCTAAGACTCTTTCAAAGACACTAGATCATATCTCTCAAAATTGAATGATCTTCATTTGATGATGCACTCTTAAATAGCAAAAGCAGAGCTCTGTTTCAATAGCGAGCGCATCTTATATATGAATATGACATCCCGACAGAGAATGATACCTTAATTGAATCTAAGACTCTTCAAGGATACTAGAGCAGTATCTCTAAAAATTGAATGAGATTCTTCATATTGATGAAGCAGCATCCCAAACAGCAAAATTAGATTCTCTGTATCATATCGAAGCAGCATCTTCTGTTGTGAATTAAGACATTTCGAACTAGGTAATGATAACTTAATTGAATTTAAGACTCTTCAAAGACACTAGAGCAGTATCTCTAAAAATTGAATGAGATTCCTCATATTGATGATGCAACATCTTAAACAGCAAAATGAGATTCTCTGTTTCATATCGAAGCAGCATCTTATATGATAGAATTGATATATTTCGAACAAGAAAATGATACCTTAATTGAATCTAAGACTCTTCAAGGATACTAGAGCATATCTCTAAAATTGAATGAGACTCTTCATATTGATGAAGCAGCATCCCAAACAGCAAAATTAGATTCTCTGTATCATATTGTAGCAGCATCTTATATGATAGAATTAAGACATTCCGAACAAGGGAAGGATACCTTAATTGAATCTAAGACTCTTCAAGGATACTAAAGCAGTATCTCTAAAATTTGAATGAGACTCTTCATATTAATGAAGCAGCATCTTAAACAGCAAAATGAGATTCTCTATTTCATATCGAAGCAGCATCTTATATGATAGAATTAATATATTTCGAACAAGAGAATGATACCTTAATTGAATCTAAGACTCTTCAAGGATACTAGAGCAGTATCTCTAAAAATTGAATGAGACTCTTCATATTGATGAAGCAGCATCCCAAACAGCAAAATTAGATTCTCTGTATCATATCGAAGCAGCATCTTCTATTGTGAATTAAGACATTTCGAACTAGGTAATGATAACTTAATTGAATTTAAGACTCTTCAAAGACACTAGAGCAGTATCTCTAAAAATTGAATGAGATTCCTCATATTGATGATGCAACATCTTAAACACCAAAATCAGATTCTCTGTTTCATATCGAAAAAGCATCTTATATGATAGAATAAGACATTTCGACAAGTAATGATACCTTAATTGAATAAGGCTCTTCAAGATACTGAGCAGTATCTCTAAAAATTTAATGAGACTCTTCATATTGATGAAGCAGCATCCCAACAGCAAATTAGATTCTCTGTATCATATCGTAGCAGCATCTTATATGATAGAATTAAGACATCCGAACAAGGGAAGGACCCTTAATAGAATCTAAGACTCTTCAAGGATACTAGAGCAGTGTTTCTAAATTTGAATGAGACTCTTCATATTAATGAAGCAGCATCTTAAACAGCAAAATCAGATTCTCTGTTTCATATCGAAGCAGCATCTTATATGATAGATTAAGACATTTCGAACAAGAGAATGATACCTTAATTGAATCTAAGGCTCTTCAAGGATACTATAGCATATCTCTAAAAATTGAATGAGACTCTTCATATTGATGAAGCAGCATCCCAAACACCAAATTAGATTCTCTGTTTCATATCGTAGCAGCATTTATATGATAGAATTAGACCTTCCGAACAAGGAATGATACCTTAATTGAATCTAAGACTCTTCAAGGATACTATAGCAGTATCTCTAAAATTGAATGAGACTCTTCATATTGATGAAGCAGCATCCAAACACCAAAATTAGATTCTCTGTATCATATCGTAGCAGCATTTTATATGATAGAATTAAGACCTTCCGAACAAGGAATGATACCGTAATTGAATCTAAGACTCTTCAATGATACTATAGAAGTATCTCTAAAAATTGAATGAGACTCTTCATATTGATGAAGCAGCATCTGAAACAGCAAAATGAGATTCTCTGTTTCATATCGAAGCAGCATCTTATATGATAGAATTAATATTTTCGAACAAGAGAATGATACCTTAATTGAATCTAAGACTCTTCAAGGATACTAGAGCAGTATCTCTAAAAATTGAATGACTCTTCATATTGATGAAGCAGCATCCCAAACAGCAAAATTAGATTCTCTGTATCATATCGAAGCAGCATCTTCTATTATAGAATTAAGACATTTCGAACAAGGTAATGATAACTTAATTGAATCTTAGGCTCTTCAAGGATACTAGAGCAGTATCTCTAAAAATTGAATGAGACTCTTCATATTGATGATGCAGCATCCCAAACAGTAAAATCTGATTCTCTGTATCATACCGAATAAGCATCTTATATAATAATTAAGATATTCCGAACAAGGGAATGATACCTTAATTGAATCTAAGACTCTTCAAAGACACTAGAGCAGTATCTCTAAAATTGAATGACACTTCATATTGATGATGCAGCATCTTAACAGCAAAATCAGATTCTCTGTTTCATATCGAAGCGGCATCTTATATGATAGAATTAAGACATTTCGAACAAGAGAATGATATCTTAATTGAATCTAAGGCTCTTCAAGGATACTAGAGCAGTATCTCTAAAAATTGAATGAGACTCTTCATATTGATGAGCAGCATCCTAACAGCAAAATTAGATTCTCTGTATCATATCGTAGCAGCATCTTATATGATAGAATTAAGGCATTCCGAACAAGGGAATGATACCTTAATTGAATCTAAGACTCTTCAAGGATACTAGAGAAGTATCTCTAAAATTGAATGAGACTCTTCATATTAATGAAGCAGCATCTTAAACAGCAAAATGAGATTCTCTGTTTCATATCGAAGCAGCATCTTATATGATAGAATGATATATTTCGAACAAGAAATGATACCTTAATTGAATCTAAGACTCTTCAAGGATACTAGAGCAGTATCTCTAAAAATTGAAGGAGACTCTTCATATTGATGAAGCAGCATCCCAACAGCAAAATTAGATTCTCTGTATCATATCGAAGCAGCATCTTCTATTGTAGAATTAAGACATTTCGAACTAGGTAATGATAACTTAATTGAATTAAGACTCTTCAAAGACACTAGTAGCAGTATCTCTAAAAATTGAATGAGATTCTCATATTGATGATGCAACATCTTAAACACCAAAATCAGATTCTTTGTTTCATATTGAAAAAGACCTTAATTGAATATAAGGCTCTTCAAGGATACTGGAGCAGTATTTTTAAAATTTAATGAGACTCTTCATATTGATGAGCAGCATCCCAAACAGCAAAATTAGATTCTCTGTATCATATTGTAGCAGCATCTTATATGATAGAATTAAGACATTCCGAACAAGGGAAGGATACCTTAATTGAATCTAAGACTCTTCAAGGATACTAGAGCAGTATCTCTAAAATTTGAATGAGACTCTTCATATTAATGAAGCAGCATCTTAAACAGCAAAATCAGATTCTCTATTTCATATCGAAGCAGCATCTTATATGATAGAATTAAGACATTTCGAACAAGAGAATGATACCTTAATTGAATCTAAGGCTCTTCAAGGATACTACAGCAGTATCTCTAAAAATTGAATGAGACTCTTCATATTGATGAAGCAGCATCCCAAACACCAAATTAGATTCTCTGTATCATATCGTAGCAGCATTTTATAATAGAATTAGACCTTCCGAACAAGGGAATGATACCGTAATTGAATCTAAGACTCTTCAATGATACTATAGAAGTATCTCTAAAATTGAATGAGACTCTTCAAATTGATGAAGCAGCATCTGAAACAGCAAAATGAGATTCTCTGTTTCATATCGAAGCAGCATCTTATATGATAGAATTATATATTTCGAACAAAGAATGATACCTTACTGAATCTAAGACTCTTCATGGATACTAGAGCAGTATCTCTAAAAATTGAATGAGACTCTTCATATTGATGAAGCAGCATCCAAACAGCAAAATTAGATTCTCTGTATTATCGAAGCACCATCTTCTATTATAGAATTAAGACATTTCGAACAAGCTAATGATAACTTAATTGATCTTAGGCTCTTCAAGGATACTAGAGCAGTATCTCTAAAAAATGAATGAGACTCTTCATATTGAAGATGCAGCATCCCAAACAGTAAAATCTGATTCTCTGTATCATACTGAATAAGCATCTTATATGATAGAATTAAGATTCCGAACAAGGAATGATACCTTAATTGAATCTAAGACTCTTTAAAGACACTAGAGCAGTATCTCTAAAAATTGAATGAATTCTTCATATTGATGATGCAGCATCTTAAACAGCAAAATCATATTCTCTGTTTCATATCGAAGCGGCATCTTATATGATAGAATTAAGACATTTCGAACAAGAGAATGATATCTTAATTGAATCTAAGGCTCTTCAAGGATACTAGAGCAGTATCTCTAAAAATTGAATGAGACTCTTCATATTGATGAAGCAGCATCCCAAACACCAAAATTAGATTCTCTGTATCATATCGTAGCAGCATCTTATACGATAGAATTAAGGCATTCCGAACAAGGGAATGATACCTTAATTGAATCTAAGACTCTTCAGGATACTAGAGAAGTATCTCTAAAAATTGAATGAGACTCTTCATACTAATGAAGCAGCATCTTAAACAGCAAAATGAGATTCTCTGTTTCATATCTAAGCAGCATCTTATATGATAGAATTGATATATTTCGAACAAGAGAATGATACCTTAATTTAATCTAAGACTCTTCAAGGATACTAGAGAAGTATCTCTAAAAATTGAAGGAGACTCTTCATATTGATGAAGCAGCATCCCAAACAGCAAAATTAGATTCTCTGTATCATATTGAAGCAGCATTTTCTATTATAGAATTAAGACATTTCGAACAAGGTAATGATAACTTAATTGAATCTAAGGCTCTTCAAGGATACTAGAGCAGTATCTCTAAAAATTGAATGAGACTCTTCATATTGATGATGCAGCATCTCAAACAATAAAATGTGATTCTCTGTATCATACCGAAGCAGCATCTTATATGATAGAATTAAGATATTCCGAACAAGGGAATGATACCTTAATTGAATCTAAGACTCTTCAAAGACACTAGAGCAGTATCTCTAAAAATTGAATAAGATTCTTCATATTGATGATGCAACATCTTAAATAGCAAATTCAGATTCTCTGTTTCATATCGAAGCAGCATCTTATATGATAGAATTATGACATTCCGAACAAGAGAATGATACCTTAACTGAATCTAAGTCTCTTCAAGGATACTAGAGCAGTTTCTTAAATTGAATGAGACTCTTCATATTGATGAAGCAGCATCCAAACAGCGAAATTAGATTCTCTGTATCATATCGTAGCAGCATCTTATATGATAGAATTAAGACATTCCGAACAATGAAATGATACCTTATTGAATCTAAGACTCTTCAAGGATACTCTAGAAGAATCTCTAAAAATTGAATGAGACTCTTCATATTAATGAAGCATCATCTTAAACAGCAAAATGAGATTCTCTGTTTCATATCGAAGCAGCATCTTATATGATAGAATTAAGATATTTCGAACAAGAGAATGATACCTTAATTGAATCTAAGACTCTTCAAGGATACTGGAGCAATATCTCTAAAAATTGAATGAGACTCTTCATATTGGTGAAGCAGCATCCCAAATAGCAAAATTAGATATTCAGTATCACATCGAAGCAACATCTTCTATTATAGAGTTAAGACATTTCGAACAAGGTAATGATAACTTAATTGAATCTAAGGCTCTTCAAGGATACTAGAGCAGTATCTCTAAAAATTGAATGAGATTCTTCATATTGATGATGATGCATCTCAAACAGTAAAATGTGATTCTTTGTATCATATCGAAGCAGCATCTTATATGATAGAATTAAGATATTCCGAACAAGGGAATGATACCTTAATTGAATCTAAGACTCTTCAAAGACACTAGGGCAGTATCTCTAAAAATTGAATGAGATTCTTCATATTGATGATGCAACATCTTAAACAGCAAAATCAGATTCTTGTTTCATACCGAAAAAGCATCTTATATGATAGAATTAAGACATTTCGAACAAGGTAATGATACCTTAATAGAATATAAGGCTCTTCAAGGATACTAGAGCAGTATCTCTAAAAATTGAATGAGACTCTTCGTATTGATGAAGCAGCATCTCAAACAGTGAAATGTGATTCTCTGTATCATCTCGAAGCAGCATCTTATATGATAGAATTAAGATATTCCGAACATGGGAATGATACCTTAATTGAATCTAAGACTCTTCAAAGACACTAGAGCAGTATCTCTAAAAATTGAATGAGATTCTTCATATTGATGATGCAGCATCTTAAGCAGCAAAATCATATTCTCTGTTTCATACCGAAAAAGCATCTTATACGATAGAATTACGACATTTCGAACAAGGTAATGATACCTTAATTGAATATAAGGCTTATCAAGGATACTAGAGCAGTATCTCTAAAATTTGAATGAGACTCTTCATATTAATGAAGCAGCATCTTAAACAGCAAAATTAGATTCTCTATTTCATATCGAAGCAGCATCTTATATGATAGAATTATATATTTCGAACAAGGAGAATGATACCTTAGGGGGTGTGTTTAATAATTTCGTGTGGACGGTGGGTGAGACGTGATAAGGGACCGAGTGAGTGGAATTGAATCTAAGACTCTTCAAGGATACTAGAGCAGTATCTCTAAAAATTGAATGAGACTCTTCATATTGATGAAGCAGCATCCCAAACAGCAAAATTAGATTCTCTGTATCATATCGAAGCAGTATCTTCTATTGTAGAATTAAGACATTTCGAACAAGGTAATGATAACTTAATTGAATCTAAGGCTCGTCAAGGATACTAGAGCAGTATCTCTAAAAATTGAATGAGATTCCTCATATTGATGATGCAACATCTCAAATAGTAAAATCTGATTCTCTCTATCATACCGAAGCAACATCTTATATGATAGAATTAAGATATTCCGAACAAGGGAATGATACCTTAATTGAATCTAAGACTCTTCAAAGACACTACAGCAGTATCTCTAAAAATTGAATGAGATTCCTCATATTGATGATGCAACATCTTAAACAACAAAATCAGATTCTTTGTTTCATATCGAAAAAGCATCTTATATGAAAGAATTAAGACATTTCGAACAAGGTAATGATACCTTAATTGAATATAAGGCTCTTCAAGGATACTGGAGTAGTATCTCTAAAAATTGAATGAGACTCTTCATATTGATGAAGCAGCATCCCAAACAGCAAAATTAGATTCTCTGTATCATATTGTAGCAGCATCTTATATGATAGAATTAAGACATTCCGAACAAGGGAAGGATACCTTAATTGAATCTAAGACTCTTCAAGGATACTAGAGCAGTATCTCTAAAATTTGAATGAGACTCTTCATATTAATGAAACAGCATCTTAAACAGCAAAATGAGATTCTCTATTTCATATCGAAGCAACATCTTATATGATAGAATTAATATATTTCGAACAAGAGAATAATACCTTAATTGAATCTAAGACTCTTCAAGGATACTAGAGCAGTATCTTTAAAATTTGAATGAGACTCTTCATATTAATGAAGCAGCATCTTAAACAGCAAAAGGAGATTCTCTATTTCATATTGAAGCAGCATCTTATATGATATAATTAATATATTTCGAACAAGAGAATGATACCTTAATTGAATTTAAGACTCTTCAAGGATACTAGAGCAGTATCTCTAAAATTTGAATGAGACTCTTCATATTAATGAAGCAGCATCTTAAACCGCAAAATGAGATTCTCAATTTCATATCGAAGCAGCATCTTATATGATATAATTAAAATATTTCGAACAAGAGAATGATACCTTAATTGAATCTAAGACTCTTCAAGGATACTAGAGCGGTATCTCTAAAAATTGAATGAGACTCTTCATATTGATGAAGCAGCATCCCAAACAGCAAAATTAGATTCTCTGTATCATATCGAAGCAGCATCTTATATTATAGAATTAAGACATTTCGAACAAGGTAATGATACCTTAATTGAATCTAAGGCTCTTCAAGGATACTAGAGCAGTATCTCTAAAATTGAATGAGACTCTTCATATTAATGATGCAGCATCTCAAACATTAAATGAGATTCTCTGTATCATATCGAAGCAACATCTTATATGATAGAATTAAGACATTCCGAACAAGGAACTGATACCTTAATTGAATCTAAGACTCTTCAAGACACTAGAGCAGTATCTCTAAAAATTGAATGAGATTCTTCATATTGATGATGCAGCATCTTAAACAGCAATCAGATTCTCTGTTTCATATCAAAGCAGCATCTTATATGATAGAATTAAGACATTTCGAACAAGGTAATGATACCTTAATTGAATCTAAGGCTCTTCAAGGATACTAGAGCAGTATCTCTAAAACTGAATGAGACTCTTCATATTAATAAGCAGCATCCCAAACTGCAAAATTAGATTCTCTGTATCATATTGTAGCAACATCTTATATGATAGAATTAAGACATTCCGAACAAGGGAAGGATACCTTAATTGAATCTAAGACTCTTCAAGGATACTAGAGCAGTATCTCTAAAATTTGAATGAGACTCTTCTTATTAATGAAGCAGCATCTTAAACAGCAAAATGAGATTCTCTATTTCATATCGAAGCAGCAACTTATATGATAGAATTAATATATTTCGAACAAGGAAATGATACCTTAATTGAATCTAAGACTCTTCAAAGACACTAGAGCAGTATCTCTAAAAATTGAATGAGATTCTTCATATTGATGATGCATCATCTTAAACAGCAAAATCAGATTCTCTGTTTCATATCAAAGCCGCATCTTATATGATAGAATTAAGACATTTCGAACAAGGTAATGATACCTTAATTGAATCTAAGGCTCTTCAAGGATACTAGAGCAGTATCTCTAAAAATTGAATGAGACTCTTCATATTAATGAAGCAGCATCCCAAACTGCAAAATTAGATTCTCTGTATCATATTGTAGCAGCATCTTATATGATAGAATTAAGACATTCCGAACAAGGGAAGGATAGCTTAATTGAATCTATGACTCTTCAAGGATACTAGAGCAGTATCTCTAAAATTTGAATGAGACTTATCATATTAATGAAGCAGCATCTTAAATAGACAAATGAGATTCTCTATTTCATATCGAAGCAGCAACTTATATGATAGAATTAATTATTTTCAAACAAAGAATGATACCTTAATTGAATCTAGACTCTTCAAGGATACTAGAGCATGATCTCTAAAAATTGAATGAGACTCTTCATATTAATGATGCAGCATCTCAAACATTAAAATGAGATTCTCTGTATCATATCGAAGCAACATCTTATATGATAGAATTAAGACATTCCGAACAAGGGAAGGATACCTTAATTGAATCTAAGACTCTTCAAGGATACTAGAGCGTATCTCTAAATTGAATGAGACTCTTCATATTAATGAAGCAGCATCTTAAAAAGCAAACTGAGATTCTCTATTTCATATCTAAGCAACATCTTATATGATAGAATTAATATATTTCGAACAAGAGAATGATACCTTAATTGAATCTAAGACTCTTCAAGGATACTAGAGCAGTATCTCTAAAATTTGAAAGAGACTCTTCATATTAATGAAGCAGCATCTTAAACAGCAAAATGAGACTCTCTATTTCATATTGAAGCAGCATCTTATATGATATAATTAATATATTTCGAACAAGAGAATGATACCTTAATTGAATTTAAGACTCTTCAAGGATACTAGAGCAGTATCTCTAAAATTGAATGAGACTCTTCATATTAATGAAGCAGCATCTTAAACAGCAAA
>NW_026113580.1:0-16891 GCF_024323335.1 Lathyrus oleraceus
CAACCCACTAGTGAAGTAATCAATTGCTACGAGAATAAATCTGTGTCCATGGACGCTTTTGGCTCTATCATGCCAATCATGTCAATTCCCCACATGGAGAAAGGCCATGGTGATGAAATCACATTCAGAAGTGTCAGGGGAATATGAATCTTATCCGCATAAATCTGACACTTATGGCATTTCTTCACATATTTGCAACAGTCAGACTCCATTGTCAGCCAATAGTAGCCTGCTCTCAACATCTTTCTAGCCATGGCGTGTCCATTGGAATGAGTACCAAATGAACCCTCATGGACCTCAGTCATTAACAGGTCTGCTTCGTGTCTATCCACGCATCTGAGCAGAACCATGTCAAATTTCTCTTGTAGAGTACATCACCATTGAGGTAAAAATTTCCTGATAATCTCCTCAGAGTCTTCCTATCTTTCACAGATGCCCCAGGCGGGTAAATCTGGCTCTGAAGGAAACACTTGATGTCATAATACCATGGCTTATCATCTTTTACTTCTTCTACTGCAAATACATGAGTTGGTCTGTCCAAGCGCATCACAGTGATATTGGGAACTTCATTCCAAAGTTTAACCACAATCATTGAAGCAAGTGTAGCAAGAGCATCTGCCATCCGATTCTCATCTCGAGGAATATGATGGAAGTCAACCTCAGTAAAGAACGTTGAAATCCTCCTCGCATAATCCCTATACGGAATGAGGCCAGGCTGATTCGTTCCCATTCACCCTTAATCTGATTAACAACGAGGGCCGAATCACCATATACATCAAGATGCTTGATCCTTAGATCAATGCACTCCTCCAATCCCATAATACAGGCCTCATACTCAGCCATATTATTCGTGCATTTGAAAGTTAGCCTTGCTGTAAAAGGAAAATGTGTGCCCTGAGGAGTAATAATCACTGCCCCAATACCATTTCCATATTGATTTACAGCGCCATCAAATACCATGCTCCATCTGGAACCAGGCTCTGGCCCTTCATCGAGTGTAGGCTCATCACAATCTTTCATTTTCAAATACAGAATCTCCTCATCTGGGAAGTCATACTGAACTGACTGATAATCCT
This sequence comes from Lathyrus oleraceus, assembly GCF_024323335.1. Classification (NCBI taxonomy): domain Eukaryota; kingdom Viridiplantae; phylum Streptophyta; class Magnoliopsida; order Fabales; family Fabaceae; genus Lathyrus; species Lathyrus oleraceus. The sequence goes on from NW_026113580.1 coordinate 1,077, forward strand.
CAATCGGCTGATGTGCCAAGTGATCAGCCAAATACTACCTTTAATAGCCTTCTGAGCTCGATACTCAATATCATACTCAGATAACAACATCTGCCAACAGGCAATTCTCCCTGCTAAAGCAGACTTCTCGAAGATATACTTGATTGGATCCATTCTAGATATCAAACAAGTCGTATGATTTAACATGTACTGGCGTAAGCGCTTAGCAGCCCAAGCCAAAGCACAACATGTCTTCTCAAGCATTGAGTATCGAGACTCACAATCAGTGAACTTCTTGCTCAAATAGTAAATAGCATACTCTTTCCTTCCTGATTCGTCTTGCTGACCAAGGACACAACCCATTGAGTCTTCAAGAACAGTGAGATACATAATCAATGGTCTTCCTTCCACGGGCGGAGACAGGATCGGAGGCTCAGACAGATACTCTTTAATACTGTCAAAAGCTTTCTGGCAATCCTCGGTCCAATCATGAGACTGATCTTTCCGGAGGAGCTTGAATATTGGCGCACATGTGGCAGTCATGTGGGATATGAATCTGGAAATGTAATTCAAGCGGCCAAGAAAACCTCGGACTTGCTTCTCAGTTTGGGCGCAGGCATCTCTTGTATTGCTTTGACCTTTGCAGGATCAACTTCAATACCTCTTTCACTGACAATAAAGCCCAATAACTTACCGGAACGGACTCCAAATGTACACTTGTTCGGATTCAGACGAAGCTTATACTTCCTCAAACGCTGAAAAAGCTTCAACAAGTGCTCTACATGTTCAACTTCCGTTCTTGACTTAGCGATCATATCATCAACATATACCTCGATCTCCTTGTGCATCATATCATGAAACAAGGTAGTCATAGCTCGTTGATACGTGGCTCCGGCGTTCTTCAAACCGAAGGGCATCACTCGATAACAGAATGTTCCCCAAGGTGTGATGAATGTTGTCTTCTCCATATCCTCGGGTGCCATTTTAATCTGATTATATCCGGAAAATCCATCCATAAATGAGAAGACATTGAATTTAGCTGTATTATCTACCAACATATCAATGTGTGGTAGAGGGAAATCATCTTTCGGACTAGCTTATTCAAGTCTCTATAGTCCACACACATCGGACTTTTCCATCTTTCTTAGGCACGGGCACAATATTGGCCACCCATTGAGGATATGTAGAAGTCACCAGAAACCCCGCATCAATTTGCTTCTGAACTTCCTCTTTGATCTTTACTGCCATATCAGGATGAGTTCTTCTGAGCTTCTGCTTCACAGGCACGCACTCAGGCTTCAAAGGTAGGAAATGTTGCACAATATCAGTATCTAGACCAGGCATGTCTTCATATGACCAGGCAAAGACATCAACGTATTCTCGTAGCAACTCAATCAACCCCTTCTTAACAGACTCTTCCAGGAGTGCCCCAATCTTCACTTCTCGCACACAATCCTCAGACCCCAAGTTGACTGTTTCCAGATTCTCAAGATGCGGCTGAATGATCTTCTCTTCATGCTCAAGTAGACGGCTAATCTCATTAGGAATCTCTTTATCATCATCTTCTTCCGCCTCAAATACAGGGAATTCAAAGTTGGGAGATGGTGTTGGATCATTATGTTCAATGGGTTTGATCAACCTGCATAATGATTTTGGATATAAAGAGCTTTAGAATTCAAACAAGGCAAATCATTATGCAGATGAAAAGATTGATTTTATTCTATTTTTTAGGGTTTTATGTGATCACCAATTTCATGCAAAAGCGAAAAGGGAAAATAATTGGAAAAACAAACATTTAACATGAATCTATTGAATGAAAATATCATTGTATTTATGCGCCAACAATGTCATCACTCTCCTTTGGCATGGGAGAAGGGTTTTTAAACACAATGAACATTACTTTGACTTATGGATAACTGTTGGAATATCCACGGCGACCCAATTGTTGCAGATCCCCCCAGGGATGACGAAGTTGCCAGAATCCTCTTCGTCCTCTTCCAAGATAGCAGCAGCCTCCTCGTCTTGACTGGTGTGGATGAAACCTCCACTCTTGAACAACCCTTGCGTATTGGAAACCCCAGAAGAATAACCTATGCCAGCCCGGGACTTGTTGTCTTTTAACTCAATCATTTGCCCCAAACCAGCAGTTGCGCCATGCTCAATGGCCAACTTTGCATCTTTGTAGGAAGCAAATGAAGAAGTTCCCTTCTTAATAGGCTCAGCAATAGATAAAGCTTGGAACAGAGTTCCAACTTCATCCTCAGCATCTATATAAGAGAAGGAAGACAAATGGCTAACCAGGAGAGCCTTTTCTCCCCTACCACCACCAGCTTCTTATTCTTTACAAATTTCAATTTCTGGTGTAGGGTGGATGTCACGGCGCCCGCCTCGTGAATCCATGGTCTGCCTAAGAGACAGCTATACGATGGGTGAATATCCATAACCTGGAAGGTAATCTGGAAATCACTTGGTCCGATTTTGACTGGGAGATCAACCTCGCCAATCACAGTTTTGCGAGACCCATCGAAAGCCTTCACAACTACTCCACTCTGCCTCATGGGAGGCCCTTGATATGACAGCTTCGCAAGAGTGGATTTCGGCAATACGTTTAATGATGACCCAGTGTCCACCAGAACATTGGACATGGCGTCATCTTTGCAACCCATAGATATGTGTAAAGCCAAGTTGTGGTCTCTTCCCTCCTCGGGGAGATCAGAGTCACAAAAACTCAAGTTGTTACAAGCGGTAATGTTTGCAACAATGCTATCAAATTGTTCTATCGTGACATCGTGATCCACGTACGCCACATCCAATACCTTCTGCAGAGCTTCTCGGTGTGGTTCTGAATTCAAAAGCAATGATAACACAGATATTTTGGATGGCGTTTGTAGAAGCTGGTCTACAACGTTGTACTCGCTCCTTTTGATGAGCCTCAGCATCTCATCACAGTCTTCTTTCGCATTGCCACTCGGGCCAGCAGAAGCAGGAGTTCTTAACGTAGAGGAGGGCTTAACAACAAGTGCCGGATTCGGAGTGCTCACAGCATTCCCAATCGGGCGCTCAACAAAATCAGCATCAACACTTCCTCGAACATCAGCTTGAGGCTTCGACGGTGCTGAAAATACACGACCGCTGCGGGTCAAACCACTGACGTCGGCAATGTTAACAACAGATGAGGAGGGCAAGGACACCTCTTTCCCATTTTCCACTGCCACAGCATTGTAGCGATAGGGAACCGCTTTCTCAGAGGAGTACGGTACAGGTCCGGCTGGTTTGATGACGAGAGCAGGAGAAACCTTCTGCTTGCTACCATCATACTTGATGACAACAGGCTCAGGTATCCGGAATACCGGGGAAATTACATTGACTTCGAGCTCATCTTCGTCAACATTTCTATTTTGAAGGATCTCAATGACTCCTTCGTCCAACATCTCTTGCACATCTTTGCGCACCTGGCGACATCCTCTCTGATTGACAGAACAGACTCTACATCTATCATGGTCATGCTCATAATGGCTATAGTCACACAGCAATCTATGCATCTCAACCAGCGATTGTCGGATATGACTGACATATTTCACCTTGTACTTGCCAGGGCAGCCCTGGACCATATTGACAGACTTCCCATGCTCGGGCAATGGGTTCTTCTTTACGTTCGGACCTACGTCCTCGAAAAATAAAATCCCACTTCTCACAAGGTCTTGCACCTTGGTCTTCAAGGGATAACAGTTCTCTACGTCGTGTCCGGGAGCACCGGAATGATACACACAATGAAGCTCAGGCTTGTACCACCACTGAGGGTTAGCAGGTACAGCGGGAGGGTCTCGCGGAGTGATCAACTTTCTATCGATCAGCGACGGATAGAGTTCAGCATAAGTCATCGGAATTGGATCAAAGGTGACCCTCTTCCTCTCATAGCTGGTGCTGGCATTATTGTTGTTATTTCGAGGCTGATAGGCCTGCTGTTGTGGACGCTGTTGTTGTTGATATTGCTGAGTTTGCGGTTGCTGATAATGTTGAGCTTCCCTGAAAACGGTGCTATATGAGCCACCTGATGCTGATTGTTGACTGGGCGAGCAATCTTCCTCTTCACAGAGGGTCTTCTTTTGACATGGGAAGACACAACATGTGCCTCTCCCTCCTTCTTCTTCGCAAAGCTTCCATATCTCTTTGCCGAAGAGCCTTCGTCTCGAGTTAAGCGTCCTTCACGGACCCTTCTTCCAATCTCATCCCCATATTCACCATCTCGGTGAAGTCTGAGGGAGCACTGGCTATCATCCTCTCGTAATAAAACGAGCTCAAGGTCTTCAAGAAGATCTTGGTCATCTCTTTCTCCTCTAGGGGAGGCACTATCTGAGCTGCCAATTCGCGCCATCTCTGGGCGTACTCTTTGAAGGTCTCTTATCCTTTTGGGACATTGCCCTCAACTGGTCCCTATCAGGAGCCATATCCACATTGTATTTATATTGCTTGACGAAGGCCTCGCCAAGATCGTTGAAAGATCGGATGTTCGAACTCTCCAAACCCATGTACCACCGGAGAGCGGCACCGGACAGACTGTCCTGGAAATAATGGATGAGCAGTTGGTCATTGTCAGTTTGCGTTGACATCTTGCGAGCATACATCACAAGATGGCTGAGAGGGCATGTGTTTCCCTTATACTTCTCAAAGTCAGGCACTTTGAATTTAATAGGGATCTTCACGTTGGGCACAAGGCACAACTCAGCAGCACTTTTACCAAAGAGGTCTTTCCCCCTCAAAGTTTTCAGTTCCTTGCGAAGCTCAAGGAATTGGTCCTTCATATCATCCATCTTTTCATAAACATCTGGGCCCTCAGATGGCTCAGAGTGGTAGATGGTATCTTCGACCCTTGGTAACGTGTGCACAACGGGAGGTGGCACTGAAAGGACCGGGCTAGATGCCGGCAGAGAAGCAAGAGTAGGGGCGAAACCCTCTGGTACAAAGTTGGGGGGCATTCCCCAAGGGAACCCGGCTGGCATAGATGGCGCAAAATGAGCCGTTGCAGCAGGCACAGTAGAAGTCACGATCTCAGAAATGACCGTCCTCTGGGGAGGAGTTGATGGCGTTGGAGAAGATTGGCTCTGAGCGGCCAAGAATGACTCCATCAAGGCAGTCAACCTGGCTACTTCTTCCTTCAGCTCGCGGTTCTCTTGTTCTAGATGATCCATCAGTCTTGAAGAATTGGCTCTGGTGTAGTACCGGTGAGTCAGCTTGTCTTTGAAATAAATGAAGAACACAGAGTTAGACCAAAGGACAAGAAGCTGGGAACAAAACCTGCTTATGCACATGATGCATGCAATGCTTGTGCATATGATTTGTTTTTTATTTCAGAGGAATTTTAGAGTTCTATTTGCAAATATTTGGAAGTATTAAACATTTATCATATATGAAAGTATCTTGTCACTAATATCTGGAAAATAGTTTTACATCAAAGAAGTACAACATTGGTAACCATATACAAGAGAAAAGGAAAATAATCATCCTATGGATCCCTAGAAACAATCATCTAAAGCTCGGGACACAGGAAGATAAGATGCACGAAGCCTCTTCACCTCTTCCTCATAGGCTGCCTCCATATCTGCCTTCTCCTTGGCGAGTCGATCGTACTTCCTCTTCCAGAACTTGGAAGACTGAGGAAGTAGAGAAGTCCATGCATCATTAGGATCATCAATAACCTGATGCTCGAGGAACTCAATCAAAGCATCCTTTTCCTTGATCTGCTGAAGCAACTCTTCTCGTTCGCGGATCCAGGCACGTGAACGGTCTTCGTCTCTCAACTCCTCTACTCCTTGGTCAGGGAGGGTTGAAGGCCCAACCATAACCAAAGGTGTAGGTCTCGGATACTCGTAAGGCATGAGATACTCAGACGCTCTCTTCCTAACCCAAGCAGTGTAAGGCTCCAAAGCGACACAATTCTTAGGACCCAACTCATTCCTTCCTTTCCTATGAATCTTGCGCCAAGCGCGGACCATCCTAGCTTTCAAGCCTTGGGGATCTTTACCCTCCTGAAAGAACACACCCTCTAACAGAATGTTATTGGGTTTATCCTTTAGGGGGAACCCAAGCTGACGACGTGCCAAAACAGGGTTGTAGTTAATCCCACCACATGTACCAAGAAGAGGTACATTGGAGAATTCACCACAAGAGTCGATAATCTGCACACCATCATACACACGGTTGTACCAAGAGATATCATCATTAGTGAGAGACATAAGTCTCGTGGACCACCGTAGACATCCCTTGTTCTCCTTGAAAGCGACCGTCTGCGGTAAGTGAGAAATAAACCACTTATACAACAGAGGCAAACACACACAATGGCACCACCACCCTTTGCATTCCTCATATGCAAAGAAAAATAAGTGTCACCCAACAGAGTCGGAACGGGATTAAGAGTAGAGAAAATCCTAATAGCGTTCACATCCACAAACTTGTCGATGTTGGGGAACAACACTAACCCATAGATGAGAAGTACAAATATGGCCTCAAAGGCGTCCTCACTCATGGCCTTCCCATACATAGTAGCTTGAGCAATGAGGAACTCAGAAGGGAGACCTTGAATTCCACCTTTGGTAGTCATATGAGCACCAACCAGAGATTCATCTATATGCAACATGTCAGCTATCTCTTGAGAAGTAGGAATACTCTCCAAGCCACTGAACGGCAACTGGTCTAGAATAGGTATACCCACAAGATAGGCATACTCCTCAAGCGTGGGCAAAAGCTGAAAATCCGGAAATGTGAAGCAACGGTACAAAGGATCATAAAACTGCACCAATACACTCATCAATCCTTCATCCACCTGAGTAGTCAGAAGAGGAAGAAGCTTCCCAAAACGAGCCTTGAAACCCAAGGGATCTAATACATAGGATGTCAGATTCCTTAACTCTTTCAAATCTGGTTGTCTGAAGCTGTACTTCTTTGTATTCCTTCTTTGTCTTTCCATGTCTGAAAATTTGCAAATAGACCTCTTAAGTTCCTTGAAAATTTTCTTATTATTGATGATATGGATGCAAATGGGTGCATGAATGCATGAATGCAACAATCACACTCAAGGATCAAGCAAAGCACACCAAACAAAGGTCATGGGATGGATCATGTTATCCTTAATATCAATCATCCATTTTGGTGGATTATGGTTTACACCTTATCAACACCCAAGTTCCATTGATATTAAGGACACATGAACGGATCAACCATGAATCAAGGGTTTGTTGCGAGTCACGAGCATGGAGTTTCGGTTAAGAACCACCCAAAGGGAGTGTACTAGGGTTTAAACCTGCCAAACATGTTCTACAAGAGGTTCCCATAGTCATCATCCCATCTTTCGGATATTATCGGAGAAACGACTACTCGTATTCCAAAAATATTCTCAAGAGAGACTCTTATGAGTGTAGTATCGCGTAACAATCGTATCAAATCTTACACTTGAACGACTTTCGCACTACATCCTAAGAATAGGCCAAGATGGGCTTGGTAAACTAAGGTCCTTGGCTTCTAAGGTCTATATTGGAAAGAGTAATGTCTAACCACAACTACTTGTGTGACATTATTGATCCCAACATGACCTCCACCAAGTGAATGGACTTGCAAGTCAACTTGCTAAGGAATAACTCCACACAAGTCAACAAGACTATGCCATTCTCCTATCCTAAGTGCACTCGAGTTCGGGTATAGAACTCATCTCACAAAGATCACCAAGCATACAAGGAATTAATATTCAAGCAATTCAATCATTACATACAATACAGTAATCCCAAATTGCACAAAAATATGTCACAAAACAATACAATAATACAACAAATATGAAAAGTAGGCAAAACCCACTAGGCAAATATCTCCCCAGCAGAGTCGCCACTTTTCTGTAGCGGGGTATTCGTTACCATTAGAGATATTGACTAAATCCAAGGTAAATCATACAAGTCGAGTCGCCACCGCACTTCTATTTATCCAAAGGAATGGTTAGAAAGCGAACAAAAACCTAAAAGTTTTATCGAATCAAAAACTAGTAAAAGAGAGTCAGAGATCTGGGTAAGGGGGTTGGTTATGCAATGGGAAGGTGTTAGGCACCCAAAACATCCTAGGTACTCCTAGGGAGCCCTTTTCACACTTGTTGTAAGGTTGTTGTTTTGTGAAAATTGTTTGTGCAAACATGATTGAAGAGATGAGAAGAGAATATACAAGTTTATTTACATTTTGTGTTTGGATGGATAAACCCATTGCCTACGTACCATCTTAAAAAGATTAGGATCAAAACCTCGTAGTTCGGGGTAAAAATCTCAAAATGAGTTGGTGAATTGATTGGTCCAAAAGCCTTAAGGTCTTTTGTTATCCAAGGGAGAAAACTCAACCTAAAACCACAAATCCACCATGTGAGGATAGCTTCAACATGCTAGTGAGGGGTTAACCCTATAATAAGCATGGAAGACTCATTGTCCATCACTAAGGATATAGGTGAGTATTACATCTACCTCAAGGATAACTCAAACCTAATAGCTAAAGGTTATGAAAAAGTTTGATTAAGAAAGTGGCCATTGAAACCACAAAAGACATTTGAATGGGTTATATTTACCAATGAAAAGTATGTACAAAATATGGTCAAAGTTGACTTAGAGATTCAATTCAAAATAAGTATTATGAAAAGAAAGTTTGAAAATCAAAAGCATAAGGCTTAGGTTTCTAATGTTGAAAACAAGTGTTAATGTTTGCACAAAAGTTTTGGCTTGGGTTAGAGTGGAGGGAAGAAGAAGAATGGCTAAGATCCTAAGCAATGCAAAAGGTGAGGGATAAGAAACAAAACCACAAAAGGAGTTCCTCTCTTGAGATCATATGGATGATCCAAGTAGCTCCCATCCTTTGGAATAAGCAATCACATAAGCATAAACTCAAGCAATCAACAATCAAATGAACTCTTGGAAGGTTCCTCAATGTATCTTGAATCTCTCTCTCTTAGGAGCTCATGGTAATGGTTCCTCAATTTGGCTCAAGTGGAATCCCTAGCACAAAGAAACACACACATCAAAAGGTTCTATTAACAATCAAAGAATGGACAAGAGGGGTTTAGAATATGGTCCTTTCAATGTTCATCTTCAAGTTTTAAGCATTCTAAAGGCATGAGGCCTAGTTGCTCTTTGACTTTATAGCACTCTAAAGGCATGAGGCCTAGTTGCTCTTCAAACTCCATTAGCTTGGGTAAAGTCCTAAGATCTAAGTCCATTTTGTCCAATTCTTTGCATTTGGTTCACAACAAACAGACAAAACACAAGCACAAAAGATATATATACACAATTATATGCTCAAGTGAGCAAAAGGCAAATTGCATTAACATAAACATGTGCTCAAGTGAGCAAAGAAGAAAAACAAATGGATAATATGTACAAGAATAATAAATTGCATAAAAGTAAAGTGCAAAAAGTAAATGTTAATGGTTAATGATTAGTGTTAGTAGTTAGTGTGCCATAAGGCAAATTTAGCGCTATGTTAAGCAATCGTAATTGGACTTATGTAGAAGTCACAACTATCTGAGGCCGGTCAATAGTAATGTTGGCAACAACACAAGTTAGAAGTCTTGATTAGTGAGGCAAACAACACAGTTAGAAGTCTTGATTAGTGAACAAAGTTCCAACAACTTGCCATGCCAAAAAGAAGAAGAGAATTGATCTTGTATTGGTTTAAGTCTTTTGCATGATTTAGGAAACAACCTATCCTTAATGCAAAGCCATTCACTTGATCAATTGATCAAGATGAATTAGATTTGAATCAAGGAAGATTAAGTCTCCCTAATCAATGCTAACTTATCAACCTTTAACTCATTGATCAAAAAAGAAAGAAGAAGAAGAAGGAGATGAATAATGGAAAAGGAAATGGAAAGAATAAAGTGCATTAGGTGAAATCAAATGTACCAATCCATGTGTGTTGACCAAATGACATTGAAAGTCAAAGTCAAACAATGAGAAACCAGAAATGAGATGAAGAGGTCAAATAGTAATCAAAATATTTTTGGCATTTTTAATATTAAAATAAACTTGAATTAAAAATAAAAGAAAGGTCAAACTTCAAAATCACTTCAAATCAACCTTGAAAGGTCCAAATGATTTATGCCAAGTTCAAGAAGGTCAAACAAGGTATGACAAAAAATTTCAGCATTTTTAAAAGTCAGAAACTAGTTTTAATCAATTAAAAATGAATAAAATAACCTAATTGAACTAAAGTCTCAAATAAATCTCAAATTAATTAGAAAATTGATGAGAATATTTTTCATAGATCCATCATCATTCAAATAGGTTAGGAATATATTTTTGTATTTTTTGAATATCAAAAACTATTTAAAATGAATTAAAAATAACCAGAAAAGAGAAAATTCACAAAACATATCAAATGGCAAAACAAAAATATATTAAAAATCAATTTTAGTCATATGAGCACCAACCAGAGATTCATCTAAATGTATCATGTCAACTATCTCTTGAGAAGTAGGAATACTCTCCAAGCCACTGAACGGCAATGGTCTAGAAATAGGTATACCCACAAGATAGGCATACTCCTCAAGCGTAGGCAAAAGCTGAAAATCCGGAAATGTGAAGCAATGGTACAAAGGATCATAAAACTGCACCAATACACTCATCAATCCTTCATCTACCTTAGTAGTCAGAAGAGGAAGAAGCTTCCCAAAACGAGCCTTGAAACCCAAGGGATGTAGTACATAGGATGTCAGATTCCTTAAATATTTCAAGTCTGGTTGTCTGAAGCTGTACTTCTGTGTTTCCTTCTTTGTCTTTCCATGTCTGAAAATTTGCAAATAGACCTCTTAAATTCTTTGAAAATTTTCCTTATTATTTTGATGACATGGATGCAAATGGGTGCATGAATGCATGAATAAGGCCGCAATTGAACAGATCGAGCAAGTTCAAATTGACGTAACATAAAACCATTAGATGCCGAAAATGCGACCAAAAGGGGAACTATTAATCCGAAAGCACCGTGAAGAGCAACAAAAGTCCACAGACCACCTAATTGACACCAACGGGTCAAATCTCCCTGTGCTTCAGGACCCCACAGTAACAACAAAAAGTGTGCTAAACTATTAGCAGGAGTAGAGACTGCTGCAGTTAAGAAGTTACAACCTTCCAAATAGGAACTTGCCAATCCATGAGTATACCATGAAGTTACAAAGGTGGTACCTGTGAACCAACCCCCCACGGCAAAATAGGCGCAAGGAAAGAGCAATAGACCGGACCAACCCACAAAAACAAAACGGTCCCTCCGTAACCAGTCATCCATAATATCAAATAAATCATTTTGATCTTTGGTAAATTTACCAAGAGCTATAGTCATAGTAATCCTCCTATTCAACTACTTCAAACATTTCCGACACCTCCTAGCATTTTCAGGGATGGAACCTTCGAGGCTTTTTTCATTTTATATATGATATGATTTCTCGTAGACTCTCCCTTGTTTTCGACTGGGTTTCGAATAGAAAAATTATTTTTTTGTCGATTGATATCTAATCTAGGTCAAATCCATTAACTTAATTGGCTTATTCCTTTCTATTCTAAAAAAATTCCCTAAGTCATGACTCGAAAAGTGTCTTATGACTTATAAATCTATAAATAGATTTTTTAAAGAACTATTCCATAAACAAATGATCGATCGCTTTTATTACTCTCGTTACTAGCAGATCCCCAGACATACTACTCTGCTTTTATCAAATAAGATTATTCTTGAATCTTGTTCGTGAAATCAAAAAAAATCGTTTTCTATATTATTCGAATTTGTATGGTTCGAACTTGTATGTCTAGAAAACTACTAGAGGATCCTATATTTTACTTTCTATTTTACATTGATTTCTTTTATTGTCTTCTTTGTTCTATTTTTATTTCATTCAGATTAATCAAATTCCGACGTATACCCTTTCGTGCGGATCGAGGTAAGAAATTGGAATATTTTTCTCTATGTGCAAGTTTCGTCCATTAATTGCCTTCAAAATCTCGTATGCCTCGTATGCATAGATATGAAAACCAAATTTGGATACTCACAAGAAGATTCTTGGGGATATGGAGGAGAAGATGCCCATTGGGACGTTTGACTATAGTGAATCAACCAGTGAATGTTCCAAAATTTCATTGCACCCAACAAACCCATCCGTCATCTTGAAAACAATCTTTTACAGGAAACTAAATGAAGATGCAAATAAACATTTGCAAAGGTTTCTTACTATGAGCACTACTTTGAAGATTGAGGGGCACACTGAAAAAAGCAAAAAAATAATTGAGAATGTTCTCGTTCGCTCTAGCTGAAGATGCCGAAGAATGGTTTTACTCATTATCAGTTGGAAGTATTACTACATGGGAACAAATGGAAAAAACTTTTCTAAATGATTATTTTCCTGCTTCTGTTTATATTAAAAAAAGATATGGTATTATGAATTTAAGAAGAGGAAGGGGAATCATTAGGCGATGCTTACAAGAGATTCAAAAGGTTAATGGGTTGCATGTCCTACTCATGATTTGGATTAGACTGAATAGGTGCAAATGTTTATCATGGTCCTCGAAATAAGATAAAACAAACATATTAATACAGTTGTCGGTGGCTCATCCATTTTTACAACAGCCACTGATATCAAGAAGATCATAGAAGCCATTGCTGCAAACAAATTTGGACTTATATGATTGGAGTGTGAGTAAACCAAAGGGTGTGATTTATTTGAAACTGCCAATGAGGTTGTGAAGCTAGAAGATCAAGGGCTTCTGAAGTTTGCGAGAAGACTTAAGGATATGAATATAGGTACTCAACAAGTAGCCCAAGGTTTAATCTATTCAAGTTGTTAATTGTGAGATCTATGGGGGGGACCCCATTTTGCCATACAGTGTGTTGCAACCACACAACAAATTGAAGAGATAAATTTATGAAGTAGAACAACCCGTATTCTAACACTTATAATCCAGGCTGGAAGAATCATCCAAATTTATCCTGGAAAAATCAGCAACGGAGTGTTCAAAATTAGGGGTCCCATTCAATATCAGAACTAACCACAACAATATCAACAACACATAACAGTATCCTTCATAACAATAACAGTTTCAACAACAAGCACCCAAAAGGCCGATTGGGAACTTGCAATTCAAAACGATGGTAGCTCAAAATTCCCAGTTCCAAGAAGTAACGAGAAATAATCATAGGAACATTACCGCTTATATCAAAAATCTTGAAGTTTAGATGGTCAGATAGCACAACAACTCACAAATCAAGCTCAAGGCACCCTTCCGAGTGCAATAGTAACAAAATCTGAGACATCATGAGAATGTTAATGCTGACATAACAAGAAGTGATAAGTGCTAAAGATGAAGAAGAAAGGACAACAAATCATAACCATGTCATAGAGGTAGATTTAGAAGTGAGGATAATAAAAAAGACCAGAAGAGTTATGCCACTAGTAAGCCAACAGAAGAGAAAATAAAAAAGACGCTAAAACCGGTATTAAGTTACCTTACCCTCAGAGAGTGACAAAGAAGGATTCAAAAGAGAAAGACTTTGAGAAATTATTCACAATGTTCAAAAAGTTAGAGATCAATATGCCTTTCTTTGAAGCACTCGAGCAAATGCTCATGCATAAAAAATTCATGAAAGAGGTAATTGCTGAAAAGAGACCAATAGGAGAGGGGTCGGTAGCCTTGAATGAAAAGTGTAGTGCAATATCACTAGGTGGGAGAATCCCAAACAAGGACAAGGATCCAGGAGCGATCACGGTCCCATGTACTATAAAAAGATAACTTTCAAGAAGGTACTAATTGATTCTGAAGCCAATGTGAGTCTGATGCCATTGTCAGTCTACCAAAGGCTGGTATTGGAAATGTCAATGGCACAAGGACAAATCTGAAGTTTATATATAACTCCATAAAGAATGCATGTGGCGATAGCAGAAGACGTACTGGTGAAAATAGAGAAATTTAGTTTTCTTGTTGATTTGTGATCATAGACATATCGGAGGATGAAGAGACCCTACCATTCTTGGTCGACCATTCACGCGGACAAGTCGATGCAATTTCGACATAGGACCATGATACACTAACTTTAAAAGTTTATGATGATGAAATAACCTTGAATGTTCTTGAAAATAGGAAGCTAGAGGTGGAAAAGAAACATCACTATCAAGAGGCATGATCGGGACAGCGTGAAAGGCCAAAGTTGACATGCCAACATCATGAAAAGTCTCAAGGAGGCCATCTTAACTGATCTCAACCTTCATTAGCAATCTCGAGTGAAAAAACTCGTATTTCCATTCCAAAGCCATGAGAAAGAAGAGAAAGCGAAATCAAGGTAAGGATATGGAAGTTGGAAAGGACTTATGGCACAAAGGAATCCATACCTCTGAAAAGACAGTTTCTTATTTTGGGAAACAAGTGCAACAAGGTGTGGAAGCTGAAGTACCCACCATAACAGGGGGAATGAGGCGTCAAGCTAAGGACGATAAACGAGCGCTGCTTGGGAAGAAACCCAAGGAAAGTATATCGTAATTTTTATGTTATAGTTTCAATTTTATATTAATTTCTGAGTTTTGTTTGCTTTAGTTGGTATTTTTGGTTATTTACTTTCCTCTAGTAATGTGACGCGTGTAGCTTTAATGGTTGTGCCAAAAGTACCAAACTGAAGGCATGTGTGTCCTTTTCCCATGTTAACTCGCCCATTTTTTATATACTTATAACTGATCTGATGGTTCCATTGAGTTGGACTGATAGTTGAGCAGGTTTAACCACAACGATTGAGAAGCCACATCGAACACGAGGTATTGTGGAGGTTGTCAGCTCTACCCAACACCCGAGAGCAGGAAAAATCCAAAAAAAATGTACATCATAGAGAGCATTCAGGTATACTTTATCATTCAGAACTGTGTACATATTTTCTGATTTCAGTTGTATAATCCACCACACTGAGGCATGTTTTTTTTTACCCCTGAGCCTTTTCTAGCCTACTTTTTCTTATTATCCTTTGTTAAACCCCATTTTAGGCCTTTACCCATTTTTTTGTTTTAAAAACCCACATCATTATTAACCCATGGCCCAAAACACTTCCCCCACCATGTCCAGAGTATTTATGTGAGTTATCAGATCTATGTTCATTCTAAGTTTGGGGTTAATGTTGGGATATCAACCTTAAGTTTGGGGGTAGTTGTGCTAAGTACAACGAGGGCACCTGATGATTGAAAAAAAGAGAAGAAAAAGAAAAGAAAAGATGAAAATTTGAAAAATCAAATTGAAATGAATTAATAGAAAAACAATCATTAGGGCATTTGAAAGAGGAGAAGTCATCGGATATTGAAAATAAAGACAAATCTAAAAGTTAATCCGCGATAATAGTTAATCCATCAGAATGAGCATGGTGAAGATAACGATCTTATTGACTTTGAACCTTAACCTACTTTTCCCAAAAGTATCCTACCTTAATCCCTAGCCCCGTTACAACTATAAAGACATCAAGAGTGTGTGTGTGTGCGTGCACCTTGACATCAAAATAGAATTTATTCAAGCCTATGGTATGGGATGCAGTATTGAATTTTGAGTGTAAAACACATTAGCACCCGAGAGATTTGGTAGAGTATGAATTGAGCTGACACGTGAAGTAGTACTTTCAAGTGAAGGTGTGGTCAATCATCAACCTCATAATCTAGCAAAAACTAAAGGTATAACAAATGAGGGTCATAGACGATCTTAGAGGTATAATGGTACGCAAAAAGTTTTTATTTCATTTGAGAGTGACATGAGTCTTTTACTTAAAGTTGCTTGAGGACAAGCAAAAAGCTAAGTTTGGGGTTGTATTCAGTC
>NW_026113581.1:0-16840 GCF_024323335.1 Lathyrus oleraceus
TTGAATTTTGCACTTGCAAAAGAATAAAGAACCACAGTTTGTGAGAAGAGAGGACTCTGTAAAAAAATCCATCTTCTTCTTTCTCTTGATAAACCCTAACTATTTTATCGCAATTCAATCTTCTTTCTTGTTTTTCATCACCATTGTTACCAGCGATACAATCTTGCAACAAGGTTGGTTGATTCACTTGAGTGAAGAGTGAAGAACAAGAGGGAGTTCGACCGGTGAAATTGACCTCGTATCATCAAGATTGATTCAGATTTACTTAAAGTCTTGGGTTTAATTCCAACATCTAGTATTTAGTGCACTGGCTGAGCGATTCTGGGAAGCATAACATGATGCATCATCCGAACAAGCGTTTTCAGGCGAGTCTCCCAATTCTGAAGAATCGGAATTACGAGAATTGGTTACAAGAGGATAAAAGTTTCTTTTGCTATCTAGATCTTAGGATCTTGTGAATGAGGGAGTGACAACGCTTGCAGCAAACACGACCGGATGAAGAAAAAACTATACACAAAGATTTGAAGAAAAGAAGATTATAAAGCTCTCTCTATAATCCATCAAAGCATTGATTTTGATAATTTTGAAAAGGTTAGTAATGTTGAATCAGCGAAAGAAGCATAGGAAATTCTTTAAAAATGTTTGGAGACGGAGAGAAGGTGAAAAAGGTGAGGTTACAAACGGGTGAATTAAATTAAGGTATGTGGAAAAGTGTTGAATTCAAGATCAGTTGTTTCAAAGATCTTGAGGTCATTGGCTCCAAAATTCGACCACGTGGTAGTAGCCATAGAAGAGTCAAAATATTTTTCAGCATTGACAAAAGAAGAGCTTTAAGTGACGCTTGAATCTCATGAATAAAGAATGGTTGAAAGAGATGCAAGAATTCGAAAGTGATGTGGCTTTGCAGGCGCAATCACCAAGAGAAAAGAAAGGAAAGGTAAAGTGGATAGACAACAAAGCTAGATGAGGCTACAACAATTCGACTGGTCGAAATCAGCAAATGAGGTTGGTCGAACCAGAGAAGGCCCTCATACCAAAGCAACCAAAGAGGTGCTGGTGCGGGTAGAGAAAGATGTGGTAGTCAAAAACCCGACAAAAAGTCACATTCAGTGTTTCAATTGTCAGAAGTATGGTCACTATTCTAGTGATTGTCTTGAAAAACAAAAGAATCAAGAAAATGATGCAAGTTTGCAAAGCATGAAGAGGAAGAGATGTTGTTGATGGTCACAACAAGAGATGAAGAAAGATTCCAAGACCAATGGTACTTGGACTCAGGATGCGCATCACGCATGAATGTAGGAAGGATGGTTTTGTCAACATAAAAACCTCAATGAAGAACATGGTGAAATTTGCAAATGACAATACTTTAGCAGCTGAAGGTATTGGTAATGTTCTGACTATGAGAAAAAAATGGCAAAAGGGTCGGTAATTTCCAATGTATGTACATACCAGGCATGAAAAGTAATTTGGCCAGCATATGACAGTTGGTCGAAAAAACTACAAAGTGTCGATCAAAGACAAGATGATGAGAATTCTCGACTCAGGTGAAGGTAATCTTTAAGGCACATATGTCTCAAAATATAACTTCAGGATTGAACTTAATGTGATGGAGCACAAAGTGTCTTGCAATTGTGACTAGCAGGGGGAATGAATGATATGGAACTATAGACTTGGCCATATCAATTTCAAAAGACATCGGAGATTTGAAAAGAAGAATATGATTTTAGGGTTAATAGAAAATTGACATTCCAAATGAAGTGTGTGAAGAATGTGTACAGGTGAAGCAGCACAAGAACAACTTCAACAAGGATGCAGGAAGCAAGTCGAAGGCAATCTTGAAGTCATATACTCGATGTGTGTGGGTCCTATCCAGGTGGATTCGATTTGAGGTGACAAATACTTTGTCCACAGTTATAGATGATTTAGTAGAAAACTATGACTTACCTGATCAAGAAGAAAAGTGAAGTGATTGAGGTATTTGCCAAGCGTAAATTATGGTTGAAAGACAAAGTGGTCAAAAGTTCAAGATTCTGAGGAATGAGGGAGGTGGAGAATATGTGTCGAAATACTTCGACATGTTATGTGAAAAGAAGGGATTATGCATGAGTGGTGTCACCATACACCCCATAACAAAATGGACTGCATAAAGGAAGAATAGAACCATCATGAATATGTTTAGAAGTATGTTGAAAGGCAGGCATCTATCCAAAGAATTATGGGGAGAAGTTGTGTCAACTGCAACATACATACTGAACAGATGTATGACGAAAAGGCTAGAGGAATCACGCCAGAAGAATGTTGGTCTAGTGTCAGCCTAGCTTGGAGTCATCTGAAGTATTAGATCTAGAGCCCATAGACATGTGCCTGAGTAGTCGAGAAGAAAGCTCGATGACAAGTTGAGTCAGATGATTCTAATAGGATATCAGTTGACTGGAGGTTACAAGTGTTCGACCCGGTGACAAGCAAGTAGTGATCAACAGGGACGTGATCATAGATGAGCTTAAGGAATGGGATTGGACTGAAAATGTCAAGAATGATTCAGTGAGAATCTTATGTGAAGAACCAATAATAAAAGTAGAAAGAGGAGTTCGACAAGAAGAAGTCAGAGCCAAGCAAACACAAGTAGACCATAAAGAACAAGACACATGCATGAAAGGTTGCAAGAATGTGTGATTACATCAGATGATGTGGTCGATAATGAGGGTGAGCTGGTACAATATGCTTTCTATGCAGATGTTGAACCAATCATGCAGTTGAGGCATTGAAGGATTCAAAGTGGGTGAAAGAAATGAATGAGGAACTGAAGTCCATGAAGTCAGCAACACTTGGTCACTTGTTGAATTACCTCAAGACAAGAAGGCAAATGGATGTGAAATTTCATTCCTGAATGGCCTCTTAGATGAAGAAGTTTATGTTGCACAACCGTTGGATTTGTGAAACAAGGTGGAGAAAACAAGGTATACAGGTTGCATAAAGCCCTATATGGACTTGAGCAAACTCCAAAAGCTTTGAACAAGAAGACCAATAGCTTTTTAATAAGGGAGAAGGAATTTGAAGTACACAACTGAGCATGGAGTATGTAAAAAAAGCAATAGTGAAATTTCTTATACAATGTCAAAAATAACACTTAAAAAGAATAATCTTGCATCTCAAATCTCTTGAGTATTTCGCCTGCATATCTTCTTTCGTTATTTTCGTTCCTTTTTAAGTGTTATTTTTTGACTTTTTACCATATTAAGAAAGCAATAAATATGATTACTTTCAAAGAATAATTCTCTATTTATCTATAATACTCTTTATATTTATTTCATTCATTTTACTTTTTGCCTTTCTGTAATAATTACTTGAAGGCAATTTTGAAAAAAATACAATTAATATTACCTTAAACTTTGCAAGTGACAATTAAAAATGACAAAAAATTATCAAGAAAGTGACACTTAAAAAAGAACAGAAATGTATAACATACTCTAAAAAAATACATTTTATAATAGCGATTAAGGTATTAATAAGATAATGAAGAACCTTCCGGATATAAGAACTAGATAGAACAAACAATTATTTACTCTGCCAAAAATAAATGTTACATTTGTAAAATTTATTTATCTCAAAATAAATGTCATATTTATAAAATTTTTGTGTCGAAATAATATCAATTTTAAAAGTTATTTGTTTCAAATTAAATATGACTTTTAGTTTTCGATGCATTTTTAGATTGATTTTCAATTGTATCCTTTAATTAATACTTTTATTTACTATTTCTTTCATCTTACATAATGATAATTAAATACATCAATTATCAATAATATAATTTGATAAAATTATTATTTTAACTCTTTCATTTATTATATAGCGGTATCTTAGGATAGTAGGATACTCCACCGGTGACATAAGTCCATCAATAGAAATAACAAGGAAAAGTCTTGAACAGTGCGACTTGCAAACAACCAAAAATGATTTTCTTTCTTGTGCTCATGTCAAACGTTATATCCATGTATGAACTATTAGTAATAACTAGTTATACTTTTATTGTTTAAAAATATTAAGTGAAATATGGATGGAAGAATCAAACTCGCGTCCCTAAAAGTAATTTTTTTTATCAACTATCAATTAAGTTGACTTAAACGAAATAATATTTTAAATTAACCACTATATGATTGAGCGTCATCATAATCGAACTACAATTTAAGCTCTTCTAACTAACAAGATAAAATATTTCATTAGTCAACTATACTCATTCACTTTGATACGTGAATCTACTTATTTTTATTTTTTTTAGAAGATATTTATACATGTAGATCTTGTGTTGGGGGTTTATTGTAAAATATGAAATGATAAAAATGGTACGATGAAATTGTACAAAATAAATGTCTAAGGTGTGTGTTTACATTAGTTTTTAGGTTCGATTCGCTTCCACCAATTTAATAAATTGGATGCAAATATATAATTCGACAAATCCCTTTTAGGATATTTTAAAAAACCTTAACCTGAATCGCAAATTCATATTAAACATATCGATCAACGGTATTTTATAAAATAAATTTCTCTCGCATATTAGGGGTACCCATATGCATCTGAGCACCCTTGAGTAGGAAGTTCTATGTTCAAATCTGAATGGGTGTAACTCTTAGAAATTCATTTGTTAAAGTAACAAATAATATATAAAAAAATCCAAATTGAGGTGTTGAACCTTTAGATCTTTATTCAAAATCAAAACCACTACAAAAAATTACAACTCATTATAATCCAAAAATTCCATAGGCGAAATTTATTCATAATTGAGCCACGGAGTATGTGTTTTTTTTGTCGATTTTGTTGAGCATAATTTATTGCAGTAATACGAAATTCATCATAAAAAATAATCACTAAATTATTTTAGAAGGTCTATACAAATATTTGATTATGTTTGATTTTCATGTTTAGGTTGTAGAGAAATGTCCGCTTAAGGAAACAATGAGCAAGCTACCAAGTCTCCTGAACTCTTCTGGTCAGTTTTTAGCAACAATCTATTTCAATAACTTACTCTTTCAACAATACTAAAACAATGTAAATATAATAATGGAAACTAAACCTCATCCTTATATTGTTCAATGTATGATTTTGCAACCAATAAATAAAGTATGAAAGATCTAATTCGGATAAGTTTTGCAGTGAGTGATGAAGGTGAAAATTGGAGCTTAGGACAAAGGAAATTGTTTTGTCTTGAAAGAGTTTTACTTCAGAGAAATAGAATTTTTGTTTTGAATAAAGCTATTGCATCCATTGACTCTGCTATAGATGACATTCTACAAAGAGTAATTAGACAAGAATTTGCAGAATGCACAGTTATAAATGGTGCTCATAGAGTTCCAATTGTAATAGACATTGACATGGTCATGGTCCTCTCTTATCGTATGTTATTCTTTAATCTTCTCTACTTTTCTTTTCAAGTACTATTTTTTACCTCACAATTTTTGGTGGTTTATCAAAGGGAAACTAGTGGAATAGGACGAGCCTTCAAAGTTAATAAGTGTTAGTGATGATTCACTTAGGTAAGGAAGGAATGGGAGAGAGTTTGAAAGTAATTGTAGTAAATTGTTGTTATATTGAGAGTTATATAAATATGTTTTATATAAATAGGCTACTTGTGACCCAAGTAGCTAGCATAACAAACTAACTAATTTGCTAATCAAGTAATTAATTTAGATTATATCACAACACCCTTTTATAATTCAAGTTGTCAAACACAAACTACTCATAATCGATCTGAAATATTTCTAATTTCTTTTTCAAACTCAAGAATATGTCGATCTTAAATCCTTTGGTGAAAATGTCATTCAACTGTGTTTCACTTGAGCAATGTCTTACTTCAAGTTCACCTTGATTTACCTTCTCCCTAGGGAAGTGAAATCTAGCTTCAATGTGCTTACTCCTTTCATACAGAACTAGATTCCTTACAAGATTGATGGATGACTTGTTGTCGATCTACAGCATCAAAGATTTCTTTACTTCGACCCCTATGTCATCTAGCATATATCTGGTCCAGATTACTTGACAAGTTGTATAGGATCCTACTATATACTCGGAAGCCCCGTACGATGATAATGCTACCACGGGTTGATTTCTCGAGCACTATGAGATTAGTGCACCAATACTTGAAATAAATAATCAGTTTGTCTTCTTCAATCTTCCTTATCCCATATTAATTATCATCTGAATAGCAATTAATCACAACTTTTTTAGTTTCAAAATATTTTGGAAACAGGATTCCACAATTTATGATCTTTTAGATATCTCAGGATTCTTCTTGTAGCCTTCATGTGTGACACCTTTGGTTCATCCATGTATTTGCTTGCCAATTCGACTGAGAAGCTTATAGCATGTATGTTATTGCACACATACCTCAGAGATCCTACAATTTGTTTGAATAAAGTGATATCGGCATTGTCCTCCTCTCCATACTTCTCCAGTTTCAGATTAGTTTCGACATATGGGGATGCATGATTTAAATCATCCATCCTGAATCTCTTGAGTACTTCTTTGACATACTTCCTTTGATGCGGCATCATACCTTGATTGGTAATTTGAAATTTCATGCCTGGGAAATACGACAAGTTTCCCAGATATGACATTTCAAATTCCCTTTTCATCAGCTCTTTGAACTTTGATAAGTTCTCCATGTTATTTCTAGTTACTAGCAAATCATCGGCATATAAGAAAATGATGATTATATCTTGTGCCATGACTTGTACATAGACACCATACTCAGACCTACATTTGATGAATCCCAATTCGACTAAGTATGAGTCGATTTCCTTTTTCTATACCCTAGGTGCCTGTTTGAGACCATAGTGCTTTGTGAAACTTGTACACTTTCCTTGCTTCCTCCTGTATCACAAACCTAGGAGGTTGTTTGAAATACACGACTTCATCTAGGGACCATTCAAAAATGTTGATTTCACATCTAAGTGAAATGTCGATCAGCCTTGCTTGCATGCCAAGGCTACCAACAATCTGAAAATTTCCAATCTTGCTACTGGTGCATATTTTTTTAGTAGTCGAGTCTTACTCTCTGAAGAAAACCCCGATCTACTAATCTTGCCTTATGTCTTGCAAATCATCCATCAGCATTGTGCTTCATCTTGAACACTCACTTCACTTCTATATCTTTGTGTATGTTGGGAATTCTATTAGCTCCCATGCATTAAATATTTCAATTACTTGTAACTCTTCGAGAACAAGATCTCAGACGTCGTTCTTTGTGAATTGATCTAGCTCTTCTTGCATGGCTAGAACCCAGTCGCTATCTTGAAGTGCCTCATCACAGGAAGTAGGCTCGATCAGAGATACTAGTCCCAGAGGAGTTTCTTCAAGAGTCTTGAAGGTATACCTAGTTCGGATAGGTTCGTCCTTATTCCCAGAATCAACTCTTCAGATATGTCGAGGCGACTTTTAGCTTTCTTTGGGATTGCTGGGGAGTTAGTTCCTTCTGAAGTTTGAATGGCAGTTTCTTTAGAGCTTCAATCTTCTCGTCAGAACCTACAAGAGTGATCTCCAGATCTGCAAGTTTCTCAACTAGCTTTGACTTTTCAGGGTCAAGCTTATCATCAAATCTGACATGAATTGATTCTTCCATAATTTTGGTTTTTGTATTGTATACTCTGTAGCCTTTAGAGCGTTTGAGTATCCTAACATAATACCTTTTTGTGCTTTGGAATCAAACTTGTTCAGATGTTCTTTAGTCTCTAAAATAAAACAGGAACATCCAAATGGATGAAAATAAGAAATGTTTGGTTTTCTTCCTTTACACAGTTCATAGGGAGTCTTCTCCAGAATAGGTCTTATGGAGATTCTATTTTGAATGTAACACGTTGTATTTACAGCTTCGGCCCAAAAGTGCTTAGCCACATTTGTTTCATTGATCATGGTTTTGGCCATCTCTTGGAGTGTCTTATTCTTCCTCTCTACAACTCCATTTTGTTGTGGAGTTCTAGGGCAGGAGAAATCATGGGATATTCCATTAGAGTCAAATAATTCCTCAAAAAATTTATTCTCAAATTCCCCACCATGATCACTTCTGACTCTGATAATTTTAGAGTCAAATTCGTTTTGCACTTTGGAACAGAAGCTAGTGAATACAGAGTGAGACTCACTCTTGTGCTTTAGGAATTTTACCCATGTCCAACGACTGAAATCATCAACAATGACTAGTCCATACTTCTTTCCATTGACTGATGCTATTTTCACAGGACCAAATAAATCAATGTGAAGAAGTTCCAGAGGCTTAGAGGTAGAAACAATATTTTTCTTTTTGAAAGATGTTTTTGAAAATTTTCCTTTCTGACATGCTTCACACAAAGCATCTGAAGAAAATTTCAGCTTAGGTAGACCTCTGACTAACTCGAGTTTATTTAGCTGAGATAATTTCTCATGCTAATGCGGCCCAAGCGTCTATGCCATACCCATTGCTCTTCGTGAACAGACATCAGAAATTTCACATTTTGTTCTTTTAAATCAGAAAGATTTATTTTATAAATATTGTTTTTCCTCTTGCCAGTGAATAGGACAGAACCATTGTTTTGATTTATGGCTTTACATGTTTTTTTATTAAAGATTACATCATATCCATTATCACTTAATTGACTTATTGATAACAGATTATGCATTAATCCTTCTACATATAACACATCAGATATAGAGGGAAGAGTACCATTACCAATAGTTCCAGAGCATCTGATCCTTCCTTTCTGATCTCCTCAGAAGCCTACGAATCCAGTATCTTTAAGTTCCAGGCTTTGGAACATAGACTTTCTTCTCGTCATATGTCGCGAGCATCCAGAGTCCAGGTACCATGACTGGTGTTTTAAATCTGCTGCATAGGATATCTGCAACATAAACAATCTTATCCTTTGGTACCCAGAGTCTTTTGGGTCCTTTGTGATTAGTTTTCCCAGAGCTTCTTAACACTTTGGGTTTTCTAGCATTATTAAATTGTTGCTCTTGTGTATGTGTATAGTGATATGAAAATGGAGATTTAGGTTGGTCATTCGTAGAAGTTTTATCTTCACTAGGATCATACTCAATTCCTCTTCTATTGTTCTGACTGACTCCATAAATCATGGATGCCATTATGCTCCTCCCTATCCCATTTTTCAGAAACTTTTGAAAAGATTTTTCATATTTATAAATTATTGTGTTTGAAGTTTGTGGAGCTTGAGATAACGCTTCTTCAAGTTTTGAGCAATTTTTCTTTGTTGCATCTCTTTCTAATGTCAAGTTCTGTTTTCATCTTTTAGTTCTAAAATTGTTATCTCAAGTTTGCCACATTCTTCTAATGTTTCTTCAAGAACGCCTTTTATAGCTTTAAATTTTTGTTTTAGTTTCTGATATGAGCTGAGAGTTTCAGAAAGACATGATTCTAGGTCAGATCGAGAGAGTTCAGAAAATACCTCTTCTGATTCAGATTCTTAATCTGAAGTGTTCTTGGTTGTGGTAGCCATGAGTGCCACATTAGCCTGTTCATCAGAGTCTGATTCTGATGAGTTAGATTCGCTGTCATCCCAGGTCGCCATCAGTCCCTTTTTGGTTCTGAGGGAATTTTTCTTGAAGTTCTCCTTTCTGGAACTGTCTTTCTTTAACTTGGGACATTCGTTTTTGTAGTGACCTGTTTCTTTACATTCATAACAAGTAACATCTTTGTTAGTTTTACCTTTTGAGGTTGATTCTGATCGGTCCCCTCTAGGTCTTGGTCTCCTGAAATTATTATTCCTCTTTCTCCAGAGTTGTTTTATTCTTCTGGTTAGGAGGAATAATTCTTCCTCATCGTCAGAATCTTCCTGTTCAGAGTCATCAACATCTTCTGTTTCGGCCTGGAAGGCTTTGTTTCTGTCAGACTTGCACCTTTCAGATCTGGACTTTAATGCTACAGACTTGATCTTCTTCTGAGGCTCATCTTCCTTCATTTCTATCTCATGACTTCTGAGTGAACTGACAAGCTCTTCAAGGCTGATGTTGTCCAGATCCTTTGATAGCTTTAAGGCTGTGACCATGGGTCTCCACTTCTTTGGCAAGCTTCTGACTATCTTTTTGACATGGTCTGCAGTTGTGTATCCTTTGTCTAGCACTTTGAGACCTGCAATAAGAGTTTGGAATCTAGAAAACATTACCTCTACAGCTTCATCATCCTCCATTTATAAGGCTTCATATTTCTGGATTAGAGCCAGAGCCTTTGTTTCTTTGACCTGAGAGTTTCCTTCATGAGTCATCCTTAGGGAGTCGAGTATATCTTTAGTTGTTTCCCTGTTGGTGATTTTTTCATACTCATTGTAGGATAT
Organism: Lathyrus oleraceus; assembly: GCF_024323335.1. Lineage (NCBI taxonomy): Eukaryota > Viridiplantae > Streptophyta > Magnoliopsida > Fabales > Fabaceae > Lathyrus > Lathyrus oleraceus. The sequence goes on from NW_026113581.1 coordinate 10,311, forward strand.
GGAATTGAGAAGTATCGTTATGGCTTTGTGATGATTTTTGAATTCGCGCTTCTGATTATCTGTCATTTTACTTCTGGGAATGGCAACTCCAGCATCTGTTACAGGAGGTTTGTATCCAACTGTTGTAGCGGGGTATTCGTTACCATTAGATATATTGACTAAATCCAAGGTAAATCATACAAGTCGAGTCGCCACCGCACTTCTATTTATCCAAAGGAATGGTTAGAAAGCGAACAAAAACCTAATAGTTTTATCGAGTCAAAAACTAGTAAAAGAGAGTCAGAGATCTGGGTAAGGGGGTTGGTTATGTAATGGGAAGGTGTTAGGCACCCAAAACATCCTAGGTACTCCTAGGGAGCCCTTTTCATACTTGTTGTAAGGTTTTTGTTTTTTGTGAAAATTTGTTTGTGCAAACATGATTGAAGAGATGAGAAGAGAATATACAAGTTTATTTACATTTTTTGTTTGGATGGATAAACCCATTGCCTACGTACCATCTTAAAAAAGATTAGGATCAAAACCTCGTATTTCGGGGTAAAAATCTCAAAACAAGTTAGTGAATTGATTAGTCCAAAAGCCTTAAGGTCTTCTGTTATCAAAGGGAGAAAACTCAACCTAAAACCACAAATCCACCATGTGAGGATAGCTTCAACATGCTAGTGAGCGGTTAACCCTATAATAAGCATGGAAGACTCATTGTCCATCACTAAGGATATAGGTGAGTATTACATCTACCACAAAGATAACTCAAACCTAATAGCTAAAGGTTATGAAAAAATTGATTAAGGAAGTGGCCATTGAAACCACAAAAAGGATACTTGAATGAGTTACATTTACCAATTAGAAGTATATACAAAAATGGTCAAAGTTGACTTAAAGATTCAATTCAAAGTAAGTGTTATGAAAATAAGGTTTGAGAATCAAAAGCATAAGGCTTAGGTTTCTAATGTTTAAAATAAACGTTAGATGTTTGCACAAAAAGTTTTGGCTTGGGTTAGAGTGGAGAGAAGAAGAAGAAGGGCTAAAGTCCTAAGCATGCAAGAGGTAAGGAATAAGAAATAAAACCACAATGGAGTTCCTCTCTTGAGATCATATTGATGATCCAAGTAGCTCCCATCCTTTGGAATAAGCAATCACAAGCAATAAACTCAAGCAATCAACAATCAAATGAACTTGGAAAAACTCCTCAATGCATCTTGGATCTCTCTCTCTTAGAAGCTCATGGTAATGGTTCTTCAATTTGGATAAAGTTGGAATCCCTAGCACAAGAAAACACACATCAAAAGGTTCTATAATACAATCAAAGAATGGACAATAGGGAGCTTAGAATATGGTCCTTCCAATGTTCATCTTCAAGTTTTAAGCATTCTAAAGGCATGAGGCCTAGTTGCTCTTTGACATTTATAGCACTCTAAAGGTATGAGGCCTAGTTGCTCTTTGACTCCATTTTGCATAGGGAAAGTCCTAAAGTTTAAGTCCATTTGTCCAATTCTTTGCATTTGGTTCACAACAATCAAAACAAAACACAAGCACAATAGTATATACACAATCATGTGCTCAAGTGAGCAAAAGGCAAATGGTATTAACATAAACATGTGCTCAAGTGTGCAAAGGGAAAAGCAAATGGATAATATGTGCAAGAATAGTAAATTGCATAAAAGTAAAGAACAAAAAGTAAATGTTAATTGTTAATGGTTAGTGTTAGTAATTAGTGTGCCATAAGGCAAATTTAGCGCTATGTTAAGCAATCGTAATTGGACTTGTTGATTCTAAGTGTTGGCAGCAATTTTGGTAAAACAAAGAGTGTTCACAAGATGTTATGTGTGATGTCTTAACATGAGATATCCTATGTACCTGCTGGAGTTCAAGAACATGTGCATGCAGGATTGTTTAAGAATGCCACATACAATGCCATGGCTTCTGATATTGGATGTACCTGCTGGAGCTTAAATGAAAGACATGTTCATGCAGGATTGTTTAAGATGACATACACAATGTCATGACATTTGATATGGCTGTACCTGCTGGAAATTATAAAAGGAATTATTGGATTATGCAGGATTTTTCCAAGATGTCAGACCCGATGTCATGACATCCTGTACACAAAACATTCAGTATGAATGTCTGGTGTTTTGTGATTGCACAATAAATGGCAATCTTTGGATGATTGAAGATATGGCTAGCTGGCGCATTCAATCATGGATTACAACCAGATTTACTTATTTTCCAAGGAGATCTAAACAGCTGTTATAAAAAGATTTGATTGGAAAATAGATTTAGGGTTTTCAAGATGTCCAAGCCCAGCTGGATGCTTCTATAAAAAGGGACTTAGAAAACCTGTTTGAACACACAACCAATACTGAGCGAAATATAGAGAGAGAGCTAGGGTTTATGTCTGTTTAGTCGTAAGACTTGTAGGTCATTCGAGTCATCCATTGTTGATTGAATTGGACTGATTTGTGGTTGTAATTTGTCACTCTAAAGATGTTAAGCAAGAGTGTGTGCCTTCTTGATCAAAGCTTTGAAGCAAGAGCAAGACTGTGTCTTCTTGATTGAAACTGTGAAGTAAAATCAAGAGTGTGTAATTGAAAAGTATTTTCTTTTCACAAGGGATTGTTGTTTAAAATCACTGGTGTGTGATTGTAAGGGAAGTGAATGGGTTCTCATATCTAAGAGTGCTTAGGTAGAAGTTGCACGGGTAGAGATTAGGTGATAAAGACTATAACTTATTGAAGTGTACGGAGAGTCTTTGAACTAATTCTATTTTAGTGAATTTCCTTCCTGGCTTGGTAGCCCCCAGACGTAGGTGAGTTGCACCGAACTGGGTTAACAATTGCTTGTGTTATTCTCTTTACCATTCTATTTTTGTTTATCCATTGTGTGTTAACAGATATTAGTGTCGTAACATTACCTTCGACATCTTATATCTGATACCAGAATATCAATTGGTATCAGAGCAGGCATCTTGCTCTGGTTCTGGGTGAGATCTAGGGGCAATATTTTCTGGTACAATGGAGAGAGATGGAGGATCTGTTCATAGGCCACCAATTCTGGATGGTTCTAACTATGACTACTGGAAACCTCGAATGGTAGCGTTTCTGAAATCCCTTGATAACAAGGCTTGGAAAGTTATGCTAACAGGTTGGGTGCATCCTGTCATTACTAAAGAAGGAGAAGCCACCACTGAGAAAAAGCCTGAAGAACAATGGTCCAAGGAGGAGGATGATCTTGCTCTTGGAAACTCTAAAGCCTTGAATTCAATATTCAATGGGGTAGACAAGAATATTTTCAAGCTGGTAAATAACTGTGAAGTGGCCAAAGATGCTTGGAACATTCTCAAGACCACTCATGAAGGCACCTCTAGGGTAAAGATGTTTAGACTTCAGCTGCTCACCTCCAAGTTTGAAAACTTAAGGATGAAAGAAGATGAAAACATTCATGAATTTCACATGAGTATCCTTGAGATTGCTAATGCTTCAGGAGCCCTGGGAGAGAAGATGACAGATGAAAAGTTGGTAAGAAAAATACTCAGGTCACTCCCTAAGAGATTTGCAATGAAGGTGACTGCCATAGAAGAGTCTCAAAACATCTCCAACATGAGGGTAGATGAGCTAATTGGTTCCCTCCAAACCTTTGAGTTGGGATTAAATGATGGTGTTGAAAGGAAAACAAAGAGCATTGCCTTTATGTCAAACACAGAAGAGGATGAGAGTCAGGAGGATGATGAAGATCTGGTCAATGAAGTAGCAATGTTGGGAAGGCAGTTCAATAAACTGTTGAAAAAGATGGATGTAAGATCAAGGGCAAATGTCAAGAACATCTCATCTGACATCAGTAAATCCAACAATACTGGAAGAAGAGCAGGATCAGATAAGAAGCTCAAAGAAGGAAAAGAGGTTCAGTGCTATGAATGTGATGGGTTGGACACATCAGGACTGAATGTGGAACCTACCTCAAGAAACAGAAGATGAGTCTTGCTGCCACTTGGTCTGATGAAAGTGAAACAAAGGAGGCTGCAAATCTTGTGACAGCAATGACAGGAAGATGGGGATCTGATGGAGACTCAAGTGATGATGAATTAACCATTGAAGAGTTGGCCTCTACCTACAAAAAGTTGTGTCACAAAAGTGTAGAGAAGGCAGAATACTTGGAATGAGAAGGCAGAATACTTGGAAACCATCTCCAAGTTTCAAACAGAAGCAGTGGTTCTGAATGCCAAGCTAAATCCACAAGCTGGAAATCAGAAGATAGCACAGCTGGAAAGTGAGAAGGCAGACCATGTAAAAACCATCTCTAAATTGAAGACTGAAGTCATGTTACAAAATTCTAAATTGGAAGAAATGACCAAGTATGTAAGAATGTTAAGCAATGGGTCTGATTCCTTAGACAAGATTCTTCAAACTGGACAAATAACAGGAGACAAATCTGGTATTGGGTATAATAAGCATTTACACTCTTTCAAACTCACAAACAACACTTAATCATTTAAAACCTATTTTAAAACATGGTCACAACACCAGAGGAGAAAACATTACAAAATCAACAAAAAGATAAGTCTATTAAAAAAAATCTCAAAGCCTGAGAGCAGTTACACTGGTGTCAAACCTCAAGCCAAACTTAAGTGCATTCAAAAACCTATGATGTCACATCATATGTCACAACACCAGAGGAGAAAACAGTTGAAAGGAAAACACCAAAGATGGAGATGCCATTACTGTGGGAAATTTGGTCATCTGAAGCTCTTCTGCTATAAACTGTATGGCTATCCTAGGCCTGCTCATCATCAGGATCACTATCAATTCAGACCCAAACAGCACATGCCTAGCATCAAGAAGCAATGGGTCCCTAAGACTAATGTCACAAGTCTGATAGCTCACATTCCCCTAAGAATCTCAGCCAAAGAAGAATGGTACTTTGATAGTGGATGCTCCAGACACATGACTGGAAACCAAGACCTGTTAACTGATTTGCATCATCATACCATAAGTCATGTAACCTTGGAGATGGAGCAAAAGGTGAAATCAAGGGAACAGGTAAGCTTGATTGCCTTGGAGTACATAGACTTGACAAGGTTCTACTAGCCAAAGGCTTAACTACAAACCTCATAAGCATCAACCAACTATGTGATCAAGGTCTAAATGTTAACTTCACCAAAACTGAATGTCTAATCCTTGACATAAATAGTGAAGTAATTATGAGAGGAATCAGGACCAAAGACAATTGCTACATATGGAGCTCTCAACTGGATTATCCCTTTAAGTATTGGTTGAGTACAGATGCTCTCAAGAGTGATGAAAAACAAGGCTGGGGAAATGTCATACAAAGATGTCACACCAGAAGCTCAGAGGAGAAAAGGTTATGATGGTTCAAAAAACTGAGAGGTTAGATCAAACAGGTGGACATATGACCAGTCACAGAGAATGGAAATGTTGGAACTAAGCCACAAGGGACTCTATGCAAAAAGGCCAAGGACAATATGGAGAAGAGTTGGATAACACCTGTGAAAGGTATAGAAGATGATAGCAGTTGGGCTCAACTGGGGTGGATGAAACTATTACCGATTGCATACAATGTCACACACGATGTCATAAACATGTATTATGACTTCCTGAATGCTGAAACTAGGTCCAAAAATCAGATTCAACACAGATGGACAAAGTATTATTCTTGCTATTATTACTCCATTAGAAAATTTGTGGAAGACAAATTCAGAAGTCTAAAGCTTGGACTGGAACTAGCAGACAAGCTTGCAAGGAATTTGGGTAAAATTGAATATGAGGGAGGGAAATTAGGGATTTGGACTCTTGTGAAATTATGGCAGTTAAAGTGGAAAAATAAAGAAAATAAAATAGTGTCTACTCTTTTAAAAGAAAGAGCCACATTAATGATAAATCATTCCCTGGCATTGAAAATAGTATCTATTCCCTTAGCACACTCTACCTAAACGCAACAATCTCCCTCTCCATTCATCTTCTCAGAAAAGCTCAGCTAGGGCAAAGAAACTTTTCTCAAAAGTCCTACAACATGTCTCAACATTCATCATCAACTAGTTCACATTCATCATCTTCTCACCATGGAAAAACTCCCTCAATGGAGTTTGTAGATGAAGATGTGATGGACGTCACTCCACTCTGCATGATACCAGGCGACACCCCAGGTACCTCGTCCAAAGCTGGAGATAAGCAAGGTAATCCCTCTGGTAACTCCTCTCTCCTAAAAGACATGCATTATGCTGATCGTGCAATAAGGAACCTAGTCACTAGGATTCTAAGAGAAGGGCATGAAGTCAAAGGGGTTTCTACCCCTCTGTCTAGAAGGGAACCCTCTCCTGAGGAGGAACCTTATGCTGATAAAGATGAGGACTCATCTAAATCAGAAAAAGAAGGTGCTGCTGAAGGGCTATGCTTTCTAGGTAAAACCCTACCTAGCAAGAAACCAGCAAATATGTCTCAGGAGAATGTTATTGACCTAGAGGAAGAAAGCTCTGAGAAGGAGGATGATCCTTTGGTTAATCTTGTAAAACCGAGTGT
>NW_026113582.1:0-16764 GCF_024323335.1 Lathyrus oleraceus
AGAGAGAGAGAGAGAGAGAGAGAGATGCACTGACAATGTGAATTTATTTTACACTATCAACCAATGACGACCATGCATCCCGCCAAGTCAGACTGAAAATTTTAAAATACTGGTATGACATGGCGAAATGATATACTTTTATTGGATGACAGTGTAAAACTATTTTACACTATCAGTGCATCACCATTAAACTCATATATATATATATATATATATATATATTGTTTATCCTCTCTCTCTCTCTCTCTTCTCTCTCTTCTCTTAACAAAATCCTAAACTCTCTCACGCCTTATCCTTACCACTTTTACACAAAACTCCAACATATCTTCTTCAACTCTTATGGATCAAGGAAATGTGTTACACAAAACTCATTTATTTCACTTCCTCTTCATATTTCAGGTACGTAGATGTTTCCACCTTTTATGTTATGAGATGTGTGAGTTTTTATATATTTGGAATATGTCAATGTTTTCTTGAGCTATGGTATTGATGATAAAAGTTGTATATTATTGATGATTTTATTTTTCTTAAACTACGTTGTATGTTGTTTAAGGTATGTTGTTGATGAGAAAAGTTGTATGTTGTTGAGTTATGTTATATATTGTTTAAGGTATGTTGTTGTTGATAAAAGTTATATGTTGTTTATGTTATGTTGTTGATGATAAATGTTCAATGTTATTTAAGATACATTGTTGTTGATAAAAAGTTATATGTTGTTGATGATTTTGTTTTCGTTGAGCTATATTATATGTTGTTTAAAGTATGTTGTTGTTGACAAAAGTACTATGTTGTTGATGGTCTTATTTTCTTGAGCTACGTTGTAAGTTTTAAAGTATGTTGTATTTGATACAAGTTTTATGTTGTTGATGATTTTGTTTTTGTTGAGATTTACAAGGAATGTGGGCATATATCCTAGATCCCTCGAAAATAACAACCATCACTAAGAGGATGTAGGAGTTGTAACACCTGAGACCGACAAGGGCAGGGAGTGGTCGCCGGTGCACAAGGCATGGCAATGAGAAGCTAGTGACAACTTCTAGGAAAACACCAAATTCATATCGAAATGAAAGGGGTCTTGAGGCTGTACAGGTATGGGACTTCATGGTTTAAGAAGGCTTATAAGGATTAATTTGTACTACCTATACTAATAAGATGCATCTTCTTTTTGGTAGCCTACCAAATAAGAACTCCACACTTAAGCATGCTTGACTTGGAGTAGTATTTAGATGAGTGGCCTTTTGGGAAGTTTCTCAGAAAGCGTGTAAGTGAGGACAAAGCATGCTGAAAAGACCCATGTTGGTTTGAAGGTTCAGTCGGTAATCTTGAATGCAATATATGGGGTGTTACAAATTGTATAAGAGCATACTTTTCCCAATACAATATGGTTTGAGGACGAACTAAGTGGAAGCTGGCGAGCTTTTAACACCCGAGATCGATGAGGGTGGGGAGTGGTCTCCAGTGCACAAGGCATGACAATGAGCGGCTCCTAGAAGCTTTTAGGCAAAACTGAATTCACATCAAAATGAGAGGGATCCTGAGGTTGTGTAGGTATGGAACAACATGGTTTAGGAAGGCTTATATGGACTAATTGGTACTATCTATACCAACAAGATGCATCTTCTTTTTTATAGCCTAACAAATAAGAACTACACAATTATGTGTATTTGACTTGAAGTAGTATTTGGATGGGTACACTTCTCGAAAGTTTTTTTGAAATCATATGAGTGAGGTCAAAGCATATTGAAAATACTCGTGTTGGTTTATGGGATAAGTTGGTAATCCTGAAAGCAGTCTGAAGCGTTATAGGAGTGTACGGTTAATCCACTATAATTTTGGAGAATGTGGTCAAACGAATACTTCTGGGAAGTTTCCTGGAAAGTGTGTGATTGAGGATAAAGCATGCTGAAAAGACCCGTGTTTGTTTGTGCAGTCAGCCGGTAATCTTAAAAGCAGTCTGGGGCGTTATAGGAATGGACAATGATGCTCTCAAAAGGATCTAGTCTAGGTGTGATGTCTCATGTCAACCATAAAAGAGGACTAACTCCAAGTAGGTCTCAACGACTATAGTCACGATACTATCCTATGTTTATGCTCAAGCTCGGGTTTAGAGCTTCTCTCATGGAACATCGGCCTCAACCCACAGAGAGCCCCACAATAATATCCAGAACATGGTTAGCAAAACATGAAAATCTAAAGCAATAAACATAAAAGCTAAAAACAGAAAACAAGAAAGTAAGCACCCAAGCAAACAAGAAAGCAAACAAAACTAGGCTCGACTCCTTCTAGCAACTAGGTTGCAAGTCCACAGCAGAGTCGTCAGCTGAAGCTAGCTGAAATATGCCCACTAAATGCATTGCACACTTGAACGTACAACAGAGTTGCCATCAAAATTTATTTATCCCAAAGGAAAGGGAATGGAAAATATTAATAAAACCCAAGGGGAAACAAAGAAACGGGTAAAGAAGTCGGTTATACAAGAGGAATGTATTAGCACCCCTCACATCCATGGAAACCATTTTGAATGCCCTTGCTTGTATAGGTGTTGCTATCTTCATGTACCTGCAAAATAGAAAGGGGTTAGAAAAAGGGTGCTCGAGGAGGATTGTGACCCTCATGCCTATATATTCTCATAGTGCAATGAGAAAGTCAGAGCCTCGTAGTTCACGGAACAAAAACTGAAAAGGGGGAGAGGAAAGAAGGGTGGAAAAGGGTGCTCGCCAAGGACTCGCATCCCCATGCCTACGTATCCTCATAGTGCAATAAGAAAGTCAGAGTTTCGTAGTTCGGAGGACAAAGATTAAGAAAGAAGATGATTGGGGTGGTGTGTTTAAAACAAAGGAAACTTGTCAAAGCTGGAGACTCACATGACAAGGGCTTTACCAAAGCATGGGGACTAACATGGTAAGGGATAAAAATAGGAACTTGTCAAAGCCAGAGACTCACATGACAATGGTCTTACCAAAGCACTAGGTCTAATATGGTAAGGGAGATACACAGAAACTTGTCAAAGTTGGACACTCACATGAGTCTTACCAAAGCACTGGATCTAACATGGTAAAGGATAGGTGTTTAAACCAAAAAAGGGGAATAACCATGAAGGTGTCAACCCAAAAGAGAGTGGGAATAGCCATGAAGGTGTCAACCCTAAAAGAAATTGGGAATAACCATGAATGTATCAACCAAAAAGGAAAGTGATTGCAATGGTGTTTAAATCAAAATGAGAGATACAATAGCCATAAGGAAGTTGCAGGTTTTCCAGTGAATTGACTAGAATTGCACTAAAGTCTATGAATATAAGTGAATACCCTGAGCAACTAGGGTCTACATCCTGTGCATAAAGATACTCTAGACAAGGGTAGGGAAGATCATCTATCATCATTGTCTATTGCTTAAGGCTCATGGTATGCAAACCAAGTTAAGGATTGGAAAGTTGTTGAGGTAAGCTCCCAAAGATGCTTGTGAGGATGAGTCAGATTTACTGAGGAAAGTTGTACTCCACTGAAGTCTTGAACTTGTTGGGCGGTTGAAGCTCCAAAGTAACAAAGACAAGTCCCATAAAGTGACCAAGGGACTTAGGATCACTTGACAAAGACAATGGGAAATGTAACAGGTGAAGGGATCTAGTTGATCAAATGAGAATTTTATCAAGGCAAATCAAAGGAATATGATCGATGAACAAACAAATATGCATGATCATATAAAACTAGCCTAAGGTTTCATCGTTAGGTAGCCCAAGAGAAAGTCATGTGGGTGAAAAGTGTATTAATTTGTGTCTCATTGTTAGGTAGCCCAACAGGAAGCCATGTGGATGTGAATGTGTGTTAAGCCTAAGTAGATGAATTCAATACGCAAGAGGCATAAAAACCACAAACTCAAAAGTTCAACAGGAGCAAAGCAAGTTAAAGTGTCCACAAGATCCAAGGGTTCAAGGTCACTCCAAGTCAAGGTAGGCTCTAATAGCTTCACCGCACGATTTTTAGATCCGCAAGCGATTAAGAAAGAAGCCAAATAAGAAAGATGAGCAGAGCAGTGAATGAGAATAAGCATAGAGATCTTTAACAAGCAAATTTTAAGAATTATGACTTTCCGATGCTAATGAAGGCACCAATGTTAGTGAGTTTTTAACATTAATCGAGACCTGTCTGACATCAGCAAAAATGGGCTTATTAAAGCCATGAAGCTTACATCAAAGGGCTTAAATCCTAAATCAAAATCTAAAGTCCAAAGAGGCCTTCAACATTCCAAGTCAAGCATAGGGTTAAGATTAGGTCAAAGTTACTTTATCATGTTTTTATTCATTAAGATTAACAAGCAGATCAATCAAATAAGATAAGAAGCAATATATGAATAAGGAAATATGAATAGAGGATGAAGTGAGATGATGATTAATGGCACATAAAGTTAAAGTGCATTAAGTAAATGACATAAACTAAATGACTTGAATTACATGGCAAGAATTAAATGGCAATAATGTAAAGAGCAAGAAGTAATTTTAGGAGTTAATGGTTAATTGATTTTGTCGGGACAATTTAGCATTATGTTAAGCAATTGTGAGTAGGCTTATTTAGAAGCCATACCTATCTGAGGTCGGTCAAAAATAATCTATATGTCAGACATGTTAGAGAGTTAACACAAATTTAATCTCCTATAACATGTAACACAATGATCAAAGCAAAAGAAGGGAAGGGATGGGGATGGAAAGAGTGAAGAGAAGAGAATCAAGGCAATCATATAGAGATCATTTTATCCACAAATTAAAGGAATCAATGGTGCATCGAAGGTTAACCTATCATTAATGCAAAGTATTGAAGATGATTCATAATCATCTATCAATAATTTTGGATCAAAGAAGGTTGAATCAACCTCAATAATTGTGGAAGAAATCATCAACCAAGCAATCAACTCAATTCAAAACATCAAGTCAAAATCAAAAAAGAAATAAAAAATGATTAAAATGATTTAATAATGATTAATAAAAGAAAATAAAAGAGAAAATATCAAAGAGGTACCAAAACACCAAATAAAAGTTCAAGAAAAATGGAGAAGGTCAACAAAATTAAGAGTGACTTGATCTCAAAAGTTAGGATAAAAAATGTATCAAAAGAATTAAAATAAAAATGTAAAAAAATAAATAAATGAAAAATAGATAAAATATGAATTAAATGAAAAATGATTTTTAAAAAATATGGAAAAATTGTATCTGATAGAAAAATGTTTATGAAATCATGAAAAGAAGTTGGAGTTAAAAATAACAAAGGATTTATTTAACATTAATTTTGGAATAAAAGGAAATTAAATGAATAAAAAAGAAAAAAAAAGAAATTCAAATAAATTTACATTGTTTACACATAATAGTAAAATAAATTATTCAAATAAATCAAGAGTTTGACAATGGATTCTTGGAGAACAACATATCTTTCCAAATTTCTGATAAGTTATTTGTTCCGACCAAGAGAATTTTTTTTTTGTACTTACAGTCCATCCCATAGAGATTTCATTATCTTGAGCAAATGTTTTTCATGGAAAATGATTTCACGTGATAGAGAACGTGAAAGAGAACATGAAAGAGAAATAAATGATTATTTTTAGGAATAAATTTCTTAATGTTGTCAACTGAGGAAAACAATAAATTTCTCAATGTATTCTTTGATTGACAGCATAAGAAGTTTATTACAAAAATACAACAACATCAACATCATTTGTGAGATAGATTGTAAGGGCAGAAAAAAAATGGTTTGTTCAATATTGAAGAACATTGAACATTTTTTCTGTATTGCAATCCATCCCAGAGAATGATGCGTAAGACTTTGGAGCGATTATATATAATTAGGTTTAGGGTAAAATCTGATTAACAAGTGCTTTTATAGTAAATATGATAATTTAATCCCTTGGTTATTAAATATAACCTAAGGAATAGATCATTTATTTATAAATTAAAAAATAAAATAAAAAGAAAAACACCACTTTTAAATAAATAAAAACGTAAACTACTGATGTTAGGATTCGAAGCATGTCCTGAAATATTTTCCCCTCGGTTTTATTTAGGAATTTAGGGAATATGTTGTATTTAATAAAAAATAATGTAAAACATCGCGCGCCTTGACTTTTTACCTCGATTTTTGGTAGGGTGATGTGAAAGTTTTGTCATGAAATGCATTGTTTGTAGTAATGTTGAATGTGAGGCACACAATTCTTGTATTTATGTTTGGCATATCTGAGGGTGCTCAGGAAAACATGTCAATGTTTCTTCTAAGCAAGGTGACCAACTCCTTTTCTTTTGATTCAGATAGAGAGATACCAAGTTTAATGACTTGGTGGTCCAAAGGACTAGTGTAGACCACTTTCAAATCTTCTGTTGGGGATAATCCTTTCATTATTTGTCCATTATATAAGGTCCCAACTTACTACATCGCTGTCAGGTGCTTCTGGAATAGGGGAAACGTATATGACGATGGGTTCCCACCTCATTTCCATGTTGCACTGATACCATTAATAGGCGATCTCCTGGTCCCCCTTAATTGCACTGAATCGCCCATCAAGTAGTTGGTACTTAAGGCTCAAATGAAGGGTGGACATCATCGTCCCTAATAAGTTAAGGGTGGGTATTCCCAGGATGACATTTTAAGGAGACAAAGCATCTACTATTTGATATTTCACTTCGATCATCTTGGTGTTTGCCTCTACGTTGAATTTTATTTTAAGCGTTATGTGGCCTTTTACCTATATTTGTTTGCCTAAAAGGCCAACCAAAGAACCTTGGAATGCTTCAATGATATTGAGGTCGAGTTGGAGCCTCTAGAAGACACCTTATAACAAGACGTATGTTGAGCTACCAAGGTCGATCAACAATCACTTCACATCCCAATTAACATATTCAATCGTAAAAACCATGAGGTCATTTTTGGGGGAAGAAAACCAATTATGTCTTCATTTAAGAAGGTAATTATTTATTATCGTTATCTCCTAGGGTTCTGACATTTTTTGTAGGTAAGATAATTTTATATAAAAACATGTATGGTATATTTTCTCTAGGTGGAGTTGGATTCCCTATTCCCGCCCCCCCTCCCACATTCTCCTCTCCCCACCCTCCCTCCCCCCCCACCTCCCTCCCCCCCCTCCCCACCCACCCCCCCCCCCCCCCCCCCCCCCTCCCCTCCCCCCCACCACCCCCCCCCCACCCCCCCCCCCCGCCCGCACCCCCCCCTCCCCCCTCCCCCCCCCCCTCTCCCCCCCTCCCCCCCCCCCCCCCTTCCCCTCCATATCCCACCACCCCCGGCCTCCACTATCCACACCCCCACCCCGCCCCCCCCCCCACCCCCCCGCCCCCCCCCCCTCCCCGCCACCCCACCCCCCCCTCCCCCCCCCCCCCCCCCCCCTCCCTCCCCCTCCAGTCCCCCCTCCCTCCCCCTCCCCCCCCCCCCCCCCCCCCCCCCTAACCAGCAAAACCTTCGGCGATGGTGTTGATAATAATCTTCGAGTTTTGATTAGAAATGCTCGTGAGAAGATGGTGAAACAAATAGTGAGTAATGATGAGTGTGGCCCTGGTCAGTTTTACTAGGCCTCATGGTGGGCACCTATATACTTGCAAAAAAGGTACAATACGTGACAACTCCTAGTGATTAGGAGTTGTCAGAGGCTTTAGGTTTTTTTTTGTAGGGGATGAGAAACATTGTATATGTGATTTTATAAGTGAGAATGAGATTGATTGATCCTTCTCAGCTTTCAGTGTTGAGGATTAATGGGAGTGGTGGGGCTAGATCATATGCCCATTGTAATTAGAAACCATCATTAAGAGGACACAAGAGTAGACAGTTAATCCACTGCCATTTTGGAGAATGTGCCCAAACGACTCATTGTGTGTCATTACAGAATAAGGACACAATATTTCTCCACTTTCTCACATTGGGCGACTCCTTTCAAAGGAAGGCGACATATTCAAAATGACATCACATCTAGCAAACAGACCCTCGATCTAGGAATAAGGCAACCAGGAAGGTCCATGGGTGAAATGATAATTCTCTTGCCTTCACCTAGCCTCTAATGGATCATTTTCAAATATACCACTACAAATAACAAAAACAAAAAACAAGAAACAACATCAAATTCAATAGTAACAATACAACTCTTCAAAAGGAAGAAAAGAACATCAAAGTAAACACAAGTGCAAATAGCTTTGAATGTTGGACAAATAACATAAAGAAATAAATGGACATCCTAAATCTCCTTATAATCAACCATAAACATAGAAATTAACCTACACTTGTCTCAATTTGATGGAGGAAACAAAAGTAAACACATATGATTCAACGATTGGAAATATTTTATCATGTGGGAAAATATTCAAAAATCAGCATGTAAGTTATATGGATGGCTTTTTGGCCAATCCTAGAGCATCAATAATAAAAAAAATGGACTCTTACGAATTATCATCTCGATGAAAATAACTCATCAAAAGAAATAACTCATAAAAAAAACCATATGTTGATCGAGTGTGACTCTCATATAATAATCCAAATTTCTAAAAAAGCAATTTTAATTTTCGGAGGTGTGAAAATCACTGAGACAATTTTATCACATAAAAAAAGTGATTTAATTATAGTAAATTGGGAAAGCAATAATACAACCTATTTGGATATAGATAATGGAAACCCACCCTTTTTTATCAGATTTTATTTTTACGTTTTTCTTCTTTTTATTTTTCTATCCAATTGTATTCCTTAGCTTTTCTTTCTATCTTTTTCATCTTTTTAAGACTATATTTGCTTTTTCTATTTTTAGTCTATGTTTATTAAAATAAATTATTTTTCTTTCTCACTTGTACAATTTTTTTACTTCAGTATACATTTATCTAAAAAAATATTTATTAGATATCAATATTAATTTTTAGTTTATATTAAATATATTCGATTTTTTTTTTTGATTTTTTTCATAAAATATTAAAATAAATATTTTTTTAATTTATAATAAACTCACTCAGTATTTCATTAAAATAATCTAATTAGCTTTCTTTGTTAAATAAAATGATAACAAATAATAGAAGATGGATGACACAAGAGACTACTTTTTAACCAAGTTGTGTGGCCAAGGATTTAGGGCGGTGCAGGTCCACCTATATAAAATCTTGCCTATGTTTTGACTTATGTAATTAAATTGAGTTATAGTCTCCATACATGCAGGTATAAATTATAGTTTTCTATCTTAACTTTGAATTAAGAAATTTTGAATTGAATTTGATTATGATAAGGATAGGTGGTGACTTTAGTTAGAAAGAAAGGCTGCCATAGTCACTCTCCCATCATCCAATTCAGTATGTGGTACCTAAAAGAGGTTTTGTTCCCTCTTCCACTCCCCCTCCATCTTCTACATTTGGATCACATTTAGTGGATAATGGAAGAGATGCTGTCAATATAATTCTTAAATGTTTTATTGACTAAAATTATGTTTTAAATATTTAGTTTTGTCTCCCAACCAAGTGTTACTCCATAAACCAATTGAATATCAACCTGCCATCTATTATATTCCTCCAAAAAAAAAGGGAATTCTTTATGTAAGGTCATATTGAAGAATAAATATAATGTATGATTTATTTTTATGTCTAAAATATTTATTAATTAGCATAAAAGGGCATTGATTTTTGATACTCAACAACATATATCAAAGAGATAAATAATTAATTTTATTTATTGTCTTGATATATCTCAGACCAAGAACCCTTTCAGAGAAAGATGAACATAAAAATCTTCTTAAATATAGTAATCAATTTTCCATTGTATATACTACATGTCCACACAAAATCTAGTTTCTTCAGAAGATTAATTAACCAATCATCAATCCTAAGACTATATAGAAGTATGTCTTGTATAACTAACTAGACCAATTAAATCATACCCTTCATTGAAAAAAAGATGACACTTAAGTAACTAGTTTGGCTAATACTCCATCTATTATGATATTAAGATGATGAGTTATCAACTTACTTTTGAATATAGGAACTTCAAGATAGTTATATGGTATATGTCCCGTAGTGGCGTGGAAAAGATTTAGGATGATGCAGGTAAACTACACAACCACTAAATATATAGCATATGTGTTGACTTTGTAAATTATATTGAATTATATAGTCTCCATATGTGCTAAATTAAATTATACTTAGTTTTCTATCTTAACTAAGAATTAAGAAATTATGAATTGAATTTGGTTATGACAAGTAAGACGGGAATATGTCAGGCCGACTTACAGGGGTCTATTAGTGTCATGTGTGTCCGTATGAGGGGTGACGTCCATGATACTCTGATAGCACTCCTAAGCAATCTCATGGTCCCTCCTAACTGCACCTACTCGCCTATAAAGTATAAGGTACTTGAGGCTTAAATGAAGGATGAACAAGACCACCTCTAAGAAATTGATGTTGATTCTTCCTAGGATACTACTCTAAGGAGACAAAGCATCTACCACACAATACTTCACTTCAATTGTCTTGGCACTTGCCTCTGAGTTGAACGTTGTTTTAAGTGTTATATGACCTTTTACCTGTACATGTTCTCCTAAAGGATGACTAGAGAACCTTGGAATTCTCTGATGCTATTGGGGTCGAGTTGGAGCCTTTGGAAGGCGACCTAGAACAAAGACGTATGTCGGGCTACAAGGCTCAAACTGCACTCGTTTCACATCCCAATTATCATATTGAACCGTGACAACCACAAGGTCATTGTTATGGAGAAGAACACTCATTGTGTCTTCATTAAAGAAGGTAATTATGGATTCTTGTTCTCTCCCTGGGATTCTGATAGTGTTGGCAGGTGCGACGTTTGTTGTAAAAATGTGTTGGGCATATTTTATCTGGGAGAAGCTGAATTCTCCCCTACTACGAAAAACTCTGGCAATAGTGTTCGATCTTGGAGATTTCTTAGGCATCTCGTGAGAAGATGCTGAAAGCAACAAAGAGTAATGATGAGTATGAACCATGTCATTTTTATATGGCCCCACGGTGGGTGCTAATTGTATTTGCTAAAAGTATAATTTGTGACAACTCCTAGTGAAGGTTGTCAGTGACTTTAGAGTTTGTTGTAGTATTGAGAGCTAGCTCATGTAGGGGTGAAAAGTTGTATATATATAATTTTATATGTGAGAATGAAATTGATCCTTCACAGCTTCAATGATGAGGTATCATATAGGTGGTGGGCCTAAATCCTAGGCCCCTTAGAAATAGCGACCATCAGTGAGAAGATGCAGGAGTGGACGGTTAATCCATTGTCATTTCAGAGAACATTGTCGAATAAATCCTTTTGTACCGTTAGAGAATAAGGACACACCATTTCTCTACATTCCCATCTCGGGCGACTCTCGAAGAGGAAAGTGACGTATTCAATAAAGGGATGACAAATCTAGCAAATAGGTGCTCATACTAGGAATAAGGCGACAAGGAAGACCCATGACCTAGATGTTATATATGTTGCCTCCGCCTTGCCCTTAGAGGATTTTTTCAAATATACCACTACAAATTACAAGAAATAAGAAACAACGTCAAATTCAATAATAACAATACAATCCTTCAAAGGGAAAAAAAAACACAATCATCGTTGTAGTAAACACAAGTGTAAATTAGCTTCAAAGGTTAAGCAAATAACATAAAGCAATAATGAGCACCTAAATCTCTTCATAATCATCGTTTAAACATAAAAATTAACCTACAATTGCCTCAATTTGATGGAGGACACAAATAAAACACATATAATTCAACTATTGGAAATAGTTTAGCATGAAAATATATATTCAAAAACTACCATATAAGTTATCTGGATAACTTTTCATCTAATCTTGGAGCGTCGATAAACCAACAAGTTGGACTCTTAAGAATCATCTCGATGAAAGTAATTCACACAAAAAAAAAGGTAGAACCATGTGGGATTGAGTGTGACTCTCAAAGAGTGATTCAAGCTTCCAAAAAAGTAAACCTACCTTTCTACCAAATTTTGTCCCTTATCTTATCTTCCATTATTTTTTTTCCATGTTATAGATTATATTATCGGTCTCTTTTAGTCTATATTTATTTAAAAAAATATTTATTTTCTCCCTTAATATTATATTTCTCTTTTTACTTTAGTATTCATTTATGTAAAAAATATTAAAATTTGAATATCCATATTAATTTTTTAATTGACTTAAATAGTCTTTTCGTTCATGTAAATTAACGTGTTTTTATTTTTAATCCCTAATTATTTTTTAAAGAAAATTAGTCTTGAATGTTAAAATTATTTTGATTTTAGTCTTTAAAGTAAAAATCGACAGAAAAATTCGTAGAAAACCTGCAGATTTTAATTCCGGAAAAATTTGAAGAAAACCCTGCAAATTTTTTTACGAATTTTCATTTTAAGGACTAAAACAAAATAATAATTAAAATTCAGGGATTATTTCAAAAAAAAATTAGGGATTAAAAACAAAAACATGTCAACTTGCAAAGACAAAAAAATTATTTAAGTCTTGTTAATTTATATTTCAAATATTTCTTTATTTTTGAGAAAATTTTCCTAAATATAAAAAAAAATAAACAAATTCTATTAATCTACAATAAGCTGACTCAATATTTTATTAAAATAATTTAATTAGCTTTCTTCAATATATATATATATATATATATAATATATATATATATATATATATATATATATATATAGATATATATATATATATATATATATATAAAATAAAAAAAAGAACATATAATAGAAGAAGATGCTACAATAAAGAGACTACTTTTAAACCATGTTGTGTGGCTAAAGATTTAGGACCGTGCAAGTCCAACACACAACCATAAAATCTAGCATGTGTTTTGACTATATAAATTAATTGAATTATAGTCTCCATATATGGTGGATTAAATTATAGTTACTTTTATATCTTATCTAAAACATGAATGATATGTTTACACCAATAACATACACTACATCGTATGCACTGTTCACAATATAGTGAACAGTGTGATGAAAAGTAAAAAATAGATAAATAGTATATGAACAGTGTTATATGAAGAGTGTTTATGCATGAACACTACTCTATGAACAGTATTGTATATAATGCATAAATATTATTATTTTATAGTAAAATAAAGTTGATTAATGAAATATAAAAAATTGGTTAATGAAAAGACGAAGTTGATTAATAAATACCCAGATATTAAAAATAATTTTTAATAGTAAAATAAAGTTGGTTAATAAAAATAAAAAATTTGTTAATAACTTTCTGATATAAAAGATAATGTCTAATAGTAAAATAAAGTTGATTAATAAAATAAAATATTAATTAATAAAAATTATAAATTGGTTAATCAAACATTTTTATATCAATATTTCTTTAATTTTAAAAAATAATAATAATAATACATTTTATATTATTTTAAAAAAAAAAATTAATATCATAAATTTAATAACGTATATTAAGGTATATATATATATATATATATATATCTATATATATATATATATATTATATATATATATATATATATATAAATACTCATTTTAATAAAATAGATTTTATTATAATATATATACATTCATATAATAGGGGAGAGAATTTAATAATAAAAAATTGAAATTATATGGTGTAGGTGTAAAATAAGTGTAAAGATATCATTTCTGTATTTAAAATTATGAAATTTTGAATTGAATTTGATTATGACAAGCATGGGTGGTGAACTGCTGTTCACTTGCTGCCATTGTGACTTCCATCATCCAATTTTGTATGTGGTACCTAAAAGAGGTTTTTGTCCCCTCTTCCATACTTCTACATTTGGACCACATTAAGTGGGTACTGGTTGAGATGCTATCATTTATTTATAGTTCTTAAATGTGTTGATATTGTAAACATGTCGTCAACTATCTTTCAAGTTAATCATTTTAATTATTGAAGGTGTATTTTGCTAGTTATTTTACGGTAGAAATAGGGAGTTTTCTACGCACAATTTTAGAGATAATTTTTCGAGTAGAGGAAGACTACGAACGGAAATTTTTTATTAAATGTTTTAGTTTACAGATTACTTTTAGTCAATTTAATCTATAATAAAATATTTTTATAAGAAAAGACATTAAAAAAATGTATTTCTAATTTTAATACTTTTGAAATTTATAATGATAATGATTCACAAATTCAGCATCAAAATGACTATTTATCTATATTAATATATATAGTTAATTGAGCTTAAAAAGTAAAATAGTAGTCCTGATTTGGATTGTGGAGGTTTTATTCCAATATAGGTAAGATTCAGATGTATTTCTAGTTTTGGTAAGTTGCAAAACAAACTTCACCTAACTTATACTTAAATAACATTATTATATTGAGTCAAAATTATATTTTCTATTATATTAACAATTGCTGGACCCGGATATGGTGACTACGGTGAGTGAATTTAAAATATATTAACAATAACATTTTCTCCTTCTATTTTTGTAATGTAACTAAAAAAGTAGAGATTTTTTAACAAAATACTTTTCTAGAATGTGCAACTATTTACGGTATTTTGATTTCAAGTTTTTCAAAATAATGAGTCCATAAAAATGGTTGTTGAGTTTAATGTAAATGCATTTAAAATAAAATTAGATTTTTCGTCTTCCTATTTTATCTAATTTATGAAATTAATTTTTTTATTTTAAAATTAAAAAAATTTGATTCTTCTGTCATTTTTTTACATTACAAATTGATGAAGTTTTTCAATGAGTCAAACTTTTACTTGAGGTGATAAAGTATTTTAAATCAATTAACTTTTTTTATTAATTATAATTTAAGTGAATTAAGTATAAAGTAATTTATATTTAAAATTATATCTAAAAAAATGAGTTAGATAATAAAACAAATTGTAAATATTATGTTTATGGTTTATAGTTAAAGGTTACTAATAGAGAAGGAAATACTAAATATATTTTTATAGATAGTTAAGTTTGATAAGGATAAAATGAAAGAGTAAAATTGTAATACTTCATAGTTGAATTTGAGTGTAAGAATGAGAACATGGATCGATAGAAATCTCTAATAATTTGGTGTTTTATTTTTGATCTCAGTGGCACTAACAAATATCAAAAGTTAATGATTTTCATTTTTGATTTTATCAACAAAGATGTCTTCTTTGGTTTTTTTTATAAAAATAACCCACTTTTTCAAGGAAATTCCCAAAATATCTCTGGTTTCAAAAAAAATTGCAAAGTACCCCACTTTTAGGAGGAGTCGCCAATTGAATTGGAGACTCCTCTTAAAACTTGAATGGAGGCGCCAATTGGATTGGTTAGGGCAGGTGCCCTAGTCAATCCAAT
This sequence comes from Lathyrus oleraceus, assembly GCF_024323335.1. Classification (NCBI taxonomy): domain Eukaryota; kingdom Viridiplantae; phylum Streptophyta; class Magnoliopsida; order Fabales; family Fabaceae; genus Lathyrus; species Lathyrus oleraceus. Next base: position 15,303 of record NW_026113582.1, read on the forward strand.
TGGCGTCCCTGTGTAGGTTTTCAGAGGAGTCGTCAATTCAATTGGAGACTCCTCCTAAAATGCAATTTTTGTGTTATATGGTATACGTGATAGATAAATTTGATATAAGACCACTTGATATTAATAAAATTTGGCGTTTACACAAATAAACCTAATGGTGATGACCGGGATCACCTAACCGACCTCCGGTTCCCACATCCTCTAGCTACCCCCCTTGGCCCTAACCCACGTTGACGATTCTGCATCGGTGTTTGATCATCTGAGGGGCTAGGAGCGTCACTACCAACTACAGGAGAAGGTCCGTTGAGGTATTCGGATAAGTCGGCATAGTCTTCAATATGCATCGATGGTGTACCGCCGTAGCTGAGCTCATGACCCATGCCAGAGAAGTTGGGATGTGGTTGACTCATTGATGGGCGACCGGGACGGTTGAAGGGAGACATGGGTGTGAACGATGCGTCGAGGAAAGGTTGGAAATGTTGTTGGGGTGTTTGGTAGAGATAGGGTTGTTGGATGTTTTGGTTTTGTGAGGTTTGAGCTTCTTGGCTATGGTAGGAGGAGGGGCGGCGGTTGGTGTTGAATGATTGTTGGGTGTTCTGCTAAGGCGACTTTGGTAGGGTGATGGGGTGGGTGCGAAGCAATGTTAGGTCTCAGGTTGATGGTCAATTTGTTGGTGGTGGTATGGGGTATGCTCTTGGTATTGGGGTTGGGTGAATGGCATGTTTTGGTTGTATGTTTGTGTGTTTGTGGAACGGAAAGTTTGACGGATAGGGGTTGTGAGTAACGGGCTGACAATGTTGTTGGGGGTTAGATGTTGATCCTTCTGGTGTGTAAGTTGCCTGGCATGGGTCGTATAGGTACATATCCTCGGCGATGAACTGAAAACCAACCGATTTGTACCAAGCCATGTAAGTACGACTTGGTTTTTCTTCAGTTGGCATGACTGCGTCAGTTAACACATGGTCATGACGGTGCTTCCATTTGCGATACTCCGATCTTGCGAAGCTTTGCCATGGTCGTTAACTTTACGCAGATGCCATTCTCCTAGGCTAGCTGGGGGATCTGGGATATTCTGGAGCATACCGAACTGCAGCTTCACACGATCACTGTTGTGCATCTCCACAGTGTGAACCGTATTATCGGTGTGCATGCAGTCCATACGGCTGCGTCTTCAGTGTTGACCTCATGGTCATGATCCAAATTAAGGTATGGACGCCAAATGAACTGAAATGTGAAAGAAGATAGGATTATAATCAATGTAGAAAAAGTTAACAAAATCTAACGAAATAATTAAGTTATTTTGCTTACGTCTGTCGGTCGAAGGTGATCCAACAGGTTGCGATACTGAGTAATACAGTGTCTTGGACATCTGTTGTAACTCATACCACGTGCAGACCATCTACACCCAAAAGTCAAAAAAAATTAGTTAGAGGTAATAAACTTTAAAGAAGTAAGTAAAAAT
>NW_026113583.1:0-16673 GCF_024323335.1 Lathyrus oleraceus
ATTCCCACAATTCAATCAAATTTCATGGGTTTAACATCAACATTTTCATCATTCCCACAATTCAATCAAATTTCATGGTTTAACATCATCATTTCTATAATTCCCACAATTCATCAAATTTCATGGGTTTAACATCATCAACATTTTCATCATTCCACAATTCAATCAAATTTCATGGGTTAACATCATCATTTCTATAATTCCCACAATTCAATCAAATTTCATGGGTTTAACATCAACATTTTCATCATTCCCACAATTCAATCAAATTTCATGGGTTTTACATCATCATTTTTATAATTCCCAATTCAATCAAATTTCATGGGTTTAACATCATCATTTTCATCATTCCCACAATCAACAATCAAATTCAGGGTTTAACATCATCATTTCATAATTCCCACAATTCAATCAATTTCATGGTTTAACATCATCAACATTTCATCATTCCCAAATTCAATCAAATTTCATGGGTTTAACATCAACATTTTCATCATTCCCACAATTCAATCAAATTTCATGGGTTTAACATCATCATTTCTATAATTCCCACAATTCAATCAAATTTCATGGGTTTAACATCAACATTTTCATCATTCCCACAATTCAATCAAATTTCATGGTTTTACATCATCATTTCTATAATTCCCACAATTCAATCAAATTTCATGGGTTTAACATCAACATTTTCATCATTCCCACAATTCAATCAAATTTCATGGGTTTAACATCATCATTTTTCATCATTCCCACAATTCAATCAAATTTCATGGTTTTAACATCATCATTTCTATAATTCCCACAATTCAATCAAATTTCATGGGTTTAACATCAACATTTTCATAATTCCCACAATTCAATCAAATTTCATGGGTTTAACATCATCATTTTCATCATTCCCACAATTCAATCAAATTTCATGGGTTTAACATCATCATTTCTATAATTCCCACAATTCAATCAAATTTCATGGGTTTAACATCAACATTTTCATCATTCCCACAATTCAATCAAATTTCATGGGTTTAACATCATGTTTCATCATTCCCACAATTCAATCAAATTTCATGGGTTTAACATCAACATTTTCATCATTCCCACAATTCAATCAAATTTCATGGGGTTAACATCATCATTTCTATAATTCCCACAATTCAATCAAATTTCATGGGTTTAACATCAACATTTTCATCATTCCCACAATTCAATCAAATTTCATGGGTTTAACATCATCATTTCTATCATTCCCACAATTCAATCAAATTTCATGGGTTTAACATCACATTTTCATCATTCCCACAATTCAATCAAATTTCATGGGTTTAACATCATCATTTCATCATTCCCACAATTCAATCAAATTTCATGGGTTTAACATCATCATTTCTATAACATCCCACAATTCAATCAAATTTCATGGGTTTAACATCAACATTTTCATCATTCCCACAATTCAATCAAATTTCATGGGTTAAACATCATCATTTCTATAATTCCCAATTCAATCAAATTTCATGGGTTTAACATCAACATTTTCATCATTCCCACAATTCAATCAAATTTCATGGGTTTAACATCATCATTTTCAACATCAACATTTCATCATTCCCACAATTCAATCAAATTCATGGGGTTTAACATCAATCATTTCAATCCACAATTCAATCAAAATTCATGGTTTAACATCATCATTTCTATAATTCCCACAATTCAATCAAATTTCATGGGTTTAACATCAACATTTTCATCATTCCCACAATTCAATCAAATTTCATGGGTTTAACATCATCATTTCTATAATTCCCACAATTCAATCAAATTTCATGGGTTTAACATCATCATTTTCATCATTCCCACAATTCAATCAAATTTCATGGGTTTAACATCATCATTTTCATCATTCCCACAATTCAATCAAATTTCATGGGTTTAACATCAACATTTTCATCATTCCCATAATTCAATCAAATTTCATGGGTTTAACATCAACATTTTCATCATTCCGACAATTCAATAAAATTTTATGGGGTTAACATCATCATTTCTATAATTCCCACAATTCAATCAAATTTCATGGGTTTAACATCAACATTTTCATCATTCCCACAATTCAATCAAATTTCATGGGTTTAACATCAACATTTCTATAATTCCCACAATTCAATCAAATTTCATGGGTTTAACATCAACATTTTCATCATTCCCACAATTCAATCAAATTTCATGGGTTTAACATCATCATTTATATCATTCCCACAATTCAATAAAAATTCATGGGTTTAACATCAACATTTTCATCATCCCACAATTCAATCAAATTTCATGGGTTTAACATCATCATTTCTATAATTCCCACAATTCAATCAAATTTCATGGGTTTAACATCAACATTTTCATCATTCCGACAATTCAATCAAATTTCATGGGTTTAACATCATCATTTTTATCATTCCAACAACTCAATCAAATTTCATGGGTTTAACGTCAACATTTCTGTAATTCCCACAATTCAATCAAATTTCATGGTTTTAACACCAAAATTTTCATCTTTCTTAAAATTCAATCAAATTTCATGGGTTTAACATCATCATTTCTATATTCCCACAATTCAATCAAATTTCATGGGTTTAACAGCAACATTTTCATCATGCCCACAATTCAATCAAATTTCATGGGTTTAACATCATCATTTCCATAATTCCCACAATTCAATCAAATTTCATGGGTTTAACATACAACATTTTCTCATTCCCACAATTCAATCAAATTTCATGGGTTTTTTTTTTAAACATCATCATTTTATATTCCCAAATTCAATCAAATTTTTCATGGGTTAACATCAACATTTTCATCATGCCCACAATTCAATCAAAGGGTTAACATCATCATTTCATATTCCCACAATTCAATCAAATTTCATGGAGGTTTAACATCATCATTTGCAGCATTCCACAATGCAATCAAATTTCATGGGTTTAACATCATCATTTTTCATCATTCCCACAATTCAATCAACTATTCATGGGTTTCAAACATCACATTATTTCTATAATTCCCACAATTCTAAATCAAATTGTATTCATGGGTTTAACATTCAACATTTTCATCATTCCCACAATTCAATCAAATTTCATGGGTTTAACATCATCATTGTGTTATCATTCCCCACATGCAATCAAATTTCATGGGTTTAACATCATCATTTTCATTTCATTCCCACAATTCAATCAAACATTTCAGGGTTCATCATCATTTTCATCATTCCCACAATTCAATCAAAGTTCATGGGTTCATAACATCATCATTTCATCATCCCACAATTCAATCAAACCCGTTTTCCATGGGTTTAACAGCAACATTTTCATTCATTCCCACAATTCAATTCAAATTTCTGGGTTTAACATCATCATTTCTAGTATTCCCACAATTCAATCAAATTTCATGGGTTTAACATCAACATTTTCATCATTCCCACAATTCAATCAAATTTCATGGGTTTAACATCATCATTTCTATAATTCCCACAATTCAATCAAATTTCATGGGTTTAACATCAACATTTTCATCAATTCCCACAATTCAATCAAATTTCATGGGTTTAACATCAACATTTTCATCATTCCCACAATTCAATCAAATTTCATGGGTTTAACATCATCATTTTCATAATTCCCACAATCAATCAATCAAATTTCATGGGTTTAACATCAACATTTTCATCATTCACAATTCAATCAAATTTCATGGGTTTAACATCAACATTTCATAATTCCCACAATTCAATCAAATTTCATGGGTTTAACATCAACATTTTCATCATTCCCACAATTCAATCAAATTTCATGGGTTTAACATCATCATTTTCATCATTCCCACAATTCAATCAAATTTCATGGGTTTAACATCATCATTTCATAATTCCACAATTCAATCAAATTTCATGGGTTTAACATCAACATTTTCATCATTCCCACAATTCAATCAAATTTCATGGGTTTAACATCATCATTTTCATCATTCCCACAATTCAATCAAATTTCATGGGTTTAACATCATCATTTCTATAATCCCACAATTCAATCAAATTTCATGGGTTTAACATCAACATTTCATCATTCCCACAATTCAATCAAATTTCATGGGTTTAACATCAACATTTTCATCATTCCCACAATTCAATCAAATTTCATGGTTTAACATCATCATTTCTATAATTCCCACAATTCAATCAAATTTCATGGGTTTAAACATCAACATTTTCATCATTCCCACAATTCAATCAAATTTCATGGGTTTAACATCATCATTTTCTATAATTCCCACAATTCAATCAAATTTCATGGGTTTAACATCAACATTTTCATCATTCCCACAATTCAATCAAATTTCATGGGTTTAACATCATCATTTCTATAATTCCCACAATTCAATCAAATTTCATGGGTTTAACATCAACATTTTCATCATTCCCACAATTCAATCAAATTTCATGGGTTTAACATCAACATTTTCATCATTCCCACAATTCAATCAAATTTCATGGGTTTAACATCAACATTTTCATCATTCCCACAATTCAATCAAATATCATGGGTTTAACATCATCATTTTCATCATTCCCACAATTCAATCAAATATCATGGGTTTAACATCATCATTTTCATCATTCCCACAATTCAATCAAATTTCATGGGTTTAACATCAACATTTTCATCATTCCCACAATTCAATCAAATTTCATGGTTTAACATCATCATTTCATAATTCCCACAATTCAATCAAATTTCATGGGTTTAACATCACATTTTCATCATTCCCACAATTCAATCAAAATTTCATGGGTTTAACATCATCATTTCTATTTCCCACAATTCAATCAAATTTCATGGGTTTAACATCATCATTTTCATCATTCCCACAATTCAATCAAATTTCATGGGTTTAACATCATCATTTTCTATATTCCCACAATTCAATCAAATTTCATGGGTTTAACATCAACATTTCATCATTCCCACAATTCAATCAAATTTCATGGGTTTAACATCATCATTTTCATCATTCCCACAATTCAATCAAATTTCATGGGTTTAACATATCATCATTTCTATAATTCCCACAATTCAATCAAATTTCATGGGTTTAACATCAACATTTCATCATTCCCACAATTCAATCAAATTTCATGGGTTTAACATCAACATTTTCATCATTCCCACAATTCAATCAAATTTCATGGGTTTAACATCATCATTTCTATCATTCCCACAATTCAATCAAATTTCATGGGTTTAACATCAACATTTTCATCATTCCCACAATTCAATCAAATTTCATGGGTTTAACATCATCATTTCTATAATTCCCACAATTCAATCAAATTTCATGGGTTTAACATCAACATTTTCATCATTCCCACAATTCAATCAAATTCATGGTTTAACATCATCATTTCTATCATTCCTCCCACAATTCAATCAAATTTCATGGGTTTAACATCAACATTTTCATCATTCCCACAATTCAATCAAATTTCATGGGTTTAACATCATCATTTCTATAATTCCCACAATTCAATCAAATTTCATGGGTTTAACATCAACATTTTCATCATTCCCACAATTCAATCAAATTTCATGGGTTTAACATCATCATTTTCTATCATTCCCACAATTCAATAAAAATACATGGGTTTAACATCAACATTTTCATCATCCCACAATTCAATCAAATTTCATGGGTTTAACATCATCATTTTCATCATTCCCACAATTCAATCAAATTTCATGGGTTTAACATCATCATTTTCTATAATTCCCACAATTCAATCAAATTTCATGGGTTTAACATCAACATTTTCATCATTCCCACAATTCAATCAAATTTCATGGGTTTAACATCATCATTTCTATAATTCCCACAATTCAATCAAATTTCATGGTTTAACATCAACATTTTCATCATTCCCACAATTCAATCAAATTTCATGGGTTTAACATCATCATTTTCATCATTCCCACAATTCAATCAAATTTCATGGGTTTAACATCAACATTTCATCATTCCCACAATTCAATCAAATTTCATGGGTTAACATCAATCATTTTTATAATTCCCAAATCAATCAAATTTCATGGGTTTAACATCATCATTTTCATCATTCCCACAATTCAATCAAATTTCATGGGTTTAACATCATCATTTCTATAATTCCCACAATTCAATCAAATTTCATGGGTTTAACATCATTTTCATCATTCCCACATTCAATCAAATTTCATGGGTTTAACATCAACATTTTCATCATTCCCACAATTCAATCAAATTTCATGGGTTTAACATCATCATTTCTATAATTCCCACAATTCAATCAAATTTCATGGGTTAACATCAACATTTTCATCATTCCCACAATTCAATCAAATTTCATGGGTTTAACATCATCATTTTCATAATTCCCACAATTCAATCAAATTTCATGGGTTTAACATCAACATTTTCATCATTCCCACAATTCAATCAAATTTCATGGGTTTAACATCATCATTTTCATCATTCCCACAATTCAATCAAATTTCATGGGTTTAACATCATCATTTTCATCATTCCCACAATTCAATCAAATTTCATGGGTTTACATCAACATTTCATTTCATCATCCCACAATTCAATCAAATTTCATGGGTTTAACATCAACATTTCTATATTCCCACAATTCAATCAAATTTCATGGGTTTAACATCAACATTTTCATCATTCCCACAATTCAATCAAATTTCATGGGTTTAACATCATCATTTCTATAATTCCCACAATTCAATCAAATTTCATGGGTTTAACATCATCATTTTCATCATTCCCACAATTCAATCAAATTTCATGGGTTTAACATCATCATTTCATAATTCCCACAATTCAATCAAATTTCATGGGTTTAACATCAACATTTTCATCATTCCACACAATTCAATCAAATTTCATGGGTTTAACATCATCATTTCATCATTCCCACAATTCAATCAAATTTCATGGGTTTAACATCATCTTTCTTTATTCCCACAATTCAATCAAATTTCATGGGTTTAACATCAACATTTTCATCATTCCCACAATTCAATCAAATTTCATGGGTTTAACATCATATTTCTATAATTCCCACAATTCAATCAAATTTCATGGGTTTAACATCACATTTCATCATTCCCACAATTCAATCAAATTTCATGGGTTTAACATCATTTTCATTTCATCCCACAATTCAATCAAATTTCATGGGTTTAACATCAACATTTTCATCATTCCCACAATTCAATCAAATTTCATGCGTTTAGCATCATCATTTTTATAATTCCCAAATTCAATCAAATTTCATGGGTTTAACATCATCATTTTCATCATTCCCACAATTCAATCAAATTTCATGGGTTTAACATCATCATTTCTATAATTCCCACAATTCAATCAAATTTCATGGGTTTAACATCATCATTTCTATAATTCCCACAATTCAATCAAATTTCATGGGTTTAACATCAACATTTTCATCATTCCCAAATTCAATCAAATTTCATGGGTTTAACATCATCATTTTCATCATTCCCACAATTCAATCAAATTTCATGGGTTTAACATCAACATTTTCATCATTCCCACAATTCAATCAAATTTCATGGGTTTAACATCATCATTTCTATAATTCCCACAATTCAATCAAATTTCATGGGTTTAACATCAACATTTTCATCATTCCCACAATTCAATCAAATTTCATGGGTTTAACATCATCATTTTCATCATTCCCACAATTCAATCAAATTTCATGGGTTTAACATCATCTTTTCATCATTGCCACAATTCAATCAAATTTCATGGGTTTAACATCAACATTTTCATCATTCCCACAATTCAATCAAATTTCATGGGTTTAACATCAACATTTCTATAATTCCCACAATTCAATCAAATTTCATGGGTTTAACATCAACATTTTCATCATTCCCACAATTCAATCAAATTTCATGGGTTTAACATCATCATTTCTATAATTCCCAAATTCAATCAAATTTCATGGGTTTAACATCATCATTTTCATCATTCCCACAATTCAATCAAATTTCATGGGTTTAACATCATCATTTCTATCATTCCCACAATTCAATCAAATTTCATGGGTTTAACATCAACATTTTCATCATTCCCACAATTCAATCAAATTTCATGGGTTTAACATCATCATTTTCATCATTCCCAAATTCAATCAAATTTCATGGGTTTAACATCATCATTTCTATAATTCCCACAATTCAATCAAATTTCATGGGTTTAAACATCATCATTTCATCATTCCCACAATTCAATCAAATTTCATGGGTTTAACATCATATTTTCATCATTCCCACAATTCAATCAAATTCATGGGTTTAACATCATCATTTTCTAAATTCCCACAATTCAATCAAATTTCATGGGTTTAACATCAACATTTTCATCATTCCCACAATTCAATCAAATTTCATGGGTTTAACATCAATATTTCTATAATTCCCACAATTCAATCAAATTTCATGGGTTTAACATCAACATTTTTATCATTCCCACAATTCAATCAAATTTCGTGGGTTTAACATCATCATTTTCATCATTCCCACAATTCAATCAAATTTCATGGGTTTAACATCAACATTTTCATCATTCCCACAATTCAATCAAATTTCATGGGTTTAACATCATCATTTCTATATTCCCACAATTCAATCAAATTTCATGGGTTTAACATCAACATTTTCATCATTCCCACAATTCAATCAAATTTCATGGGTTTAACATCATCATTTTATTTTCATCATTCCCAATTCAATCAAATTTCATGGTTTAACATCATCATTTCTATAATTCCCAAATTCAATCAAATTTCATGGGTTTAACATCAACATTTTCATCATTCCCACAATTCAATCAAATTTCATGGGTTTAACATCAACATTTTTATAATTCCCACAATTCAATCAAATTTCATGGGTTTAACATCAACATTTTCATCATTCCCACAATTCAATCAAATTTCATGGGTTTAACATCATCATTTCTTCATAATTCCCACAATTCAATCAAATTTCATGGGTTTAACATCATCATTTTCATCATTCCCACAATTCAATCAAATTTCATGGTTTAACATCATCATTTCATAATTCCCACAATTCAATCAAATTTCATGGGTTTAACATCAACATTTCATCATTCCCACAATTCAATCAAATTTCATGGGTTTAACATCATCATTTTTCATCATTCCACAATTCAATCAAATTTCATGGGTTTAACATCATCATTTTCTAAATTCCCACAATTCAATCAAATTTCATGGGTTTAACATCAACATTTTCATCATTCCCACAATTCAATCAAATTTCATGGGTTTAACATCAACATTTTCATCATTCCCACAATTCAATCAAATTTCATGGGATGTTATTGCTTCCTTGTTCTTTTCTTTAACATCATCATTTTCTATAATTCCCACAATTCAATCAAATTTCATGGGTTTAACATCAACATTTTCATCATTCCCACAATTCAATCAAATTTCATGGGTTTAACATCATCATTTCTATAATTCCCACAATTCAATCAAATTTCATGGGTTTAACATCAACATTTTCATCATTCCCACAATTCAATCAAATTTCATGGGTTTAACATCATCATTTCTATAATTCCCACAATTCAATCAAATTTCATGGGTTTAACATCAACATTTCATCATTCCCACAATTCAATCAAATTTCATGGGTTTAACATCAACATTTTCATCATTCCCACAATTCAATCAAATTTCATGGGTTTAACATCATCATTTCTATAATTCCCACAATTCAATCAAATTTCATGGGTTTAACATCAGCATTTTCATCATTCCCACAATTCAATCAAATTTCATGGGTTTAACATCACATTTCTATAATTCCCACAATTCAATCAAATTTCATGGGTTTAACATCAACATTTTCATCATTCCCACAATTCAATCAAATTTCATGGGTTTAACATCATCATTTTTATAATTCCCACAATTCAATTCAAATTTTTAAATTTTTATTTTCAAAATCATCAAATTTCATGGGTTTAACATCAACATTTTCATCATTCCCACAATTCAATCAAATTTCATGGGTTTAACATCATCATTTTCTATATTCCCACAATTCAATCAAATTTCATGGGTTTAACATCAACATTTTCATCATTCCCACAATTCAATCAAATTTCATGGGTTTAACATCAATATTTTTCATCATTCCCACAATTCAATCAAATTTCATGGGTTTAACATCATCATTTCATCATTCCCACAATTCAATCAAATTTCATGGGTTTAACATCAACATTTTCATCATTCCCACAATTCAATCAAATTTCATGGGTTTAACATCATCATTTCTATCATTCCCACAATTCAATCAAATTTCATGGGTTTAACATCATCATTTTCATCATTCCCACAATTCAATCAAATTTCATGGGTTTAACATCATCATTTTCATTATTCCCACAATTCAATCAAATTTCATGGGTTTAACATCAACATTTTCATCATTCCCACAATTCAATCAAATTTCATGGGTTTAACATCATCATTTCTATAATTCCCACAATTCAATCAAATTTCATGGGTTTAACATCATTTTCATCATTCCCACAATTCAATCAAATTTCATGGGTTTAACATCATCATTTTTATAATTCCCACAATTCAATCAAATTTCATGGGTTTAACATCAACATTTTCATCATTCCCACAATTCAATCAAATTTCATGGGTTTAACATCATCATTTCATCATTCCCACAATTCAATCAAATTTCATGGGTTTAACATCATCATTTCTATCATTCCCACAATTCAATCAAATTTCATGGGTTGTTTTGTATGTATCTTTTTCGTTAGTGTTAACATCAACATTTTCATCATTCCCACAATTCAATCAAATTTCATGGGTTTAACATCAACATTTTCATCATTCCCACAATTCAATCAAATTTCATGGGTTTAACATCATCATTTCTATAATTCCCACAATTCAATCAAATTTCATGGGTTTAACATCACATTTTCATCATTCCCACAATTCAATCAAATTTCATGGTTTAACATCATCATTTTCATCATTCCCACAATTCAATCAAATTTCATGGGTTTAACATCATCATTTCTATAATTCCCACAATTCAATCAAATTTCATGGGTTTAACATCATCATTTTCATCAATTCCCACAATCAATCAAATTTCATGGGTTTAACATCAACATTTTCATCATTCCCACAATTCAATCAATTCAATCAAATTTCATGGGTTTAACATCACATTTTCATTTCATCATTCCCACAATTCAATCAAATTTCATGGTTTAACATCATCATTTCTATAATTCCCACAATTCAATCAAATTTCATGGGTTTAACATCACATTTTCATCATTCCCACAATTCAATCAAATTTCATGGGTTTAACATCACCATTTTCATCATTCCCACAATTCAATCAAATTTCATGGGTTTAACATCAACATTTCATCATTCCCACAATTCAAATTTCATGGTTTAACATCATCATTTCTATAATTCCCACAATTCAATCAAATTTCATGGGTTTAACATCAACATTTCATCATTCCACAATTCAATCAAATTTCATGGGTTTAACATCATCATTTCTATAATTCCCACAATTCAATCAAATTTCATGGGTTTAACATCAACATTTCATCATTCCCACAATTCAATCAAATTTCATGGGTTTAACATCATCATTTCATCATTCCCACAATTCAATCAAATTTCATGGGTTTAACATCATCATTTTCTATAATTCCCACAATTCAATCAAATTTCATGGGTTTAACATCACATTTTCATCATTCCCACAATTCAATCAAATTTCATGGGTTTAACATCAACATTTCTTCATTCCCACATTCAATCAAATTTCATGGGTTTAACATCACATTTTCATCATTCCCACAATTCAATCAAATTTCATGGGTTTAACATCATCATTTTATAATTCCCACAATTCAATCAAATTTCATGGGTTTAACATCAACATTTTCATCATTCCCACAATTCAATCAACCAATTTCATGGGTTTAACATCATCATTTCCATCATTCCCACAATTCAATCAAATTTCATGGGTTTAACATCATCATTTTCATCATTCCCACAATTCAATCAAATTTCATGGGTTTAACATCATACATTTTCATCATTCCCACAATTCAATCAAATTTCATGGGTTTAACATCATCATTTCTATAATTCCCACAATTCAATCAAATTTCATGGGTTTAACATCAACATTTTCATCATTCCCACAATTCAATCAAATTTCATGGGTTTAACATCATCATTTTCTCAATTCCCACAATTCAATCAAATTTCATGGGTTTAACATCAACATTTTCATCATTCCCACAATTCAATCAAATTTCATGGGTTTAACATCATCATTTCATTTCATCATTCCCACAATTCAATCAAATTTCATGGGTTTAACATCAATTATTTCATCATTCCCACAATTCAATCAAATTTCATGGGTTTAACATCATCATTTTTCATCATTCCCACAATTCAATCAAATTTCATGGGTTTAACATCACATTTTCATCATTCCCACAATTCAATCAAATTTCATGGGTTAACATCATCATTTTTATAATTCCCACAATTCAATCATTTCATGGGTTAACATCATCATTTTCATTATTCCCACAATTCAATCAAATTTCATGGGTTTACATCATCATTTCTATAATTCCCACAATTCAATCAAATTTCATGGGTTTAACATCAACATTTTCATCATTCCCAAATTCAATCAAATTTCATGGGTTTAACATCATCATTTTCATCATTCCCACAATTCAATCAAATTTCATGGGTTTAACATCATCATTTCTATAATTCCCACAATTCAAACAAATTTCATGGGTTTAACATCAACATTTCATCATTCCCTCCCACAATTCAATCAAATTTCATGGGTTTAACATCAACATTTTCATCATTCCCACAATTCAATCAAATTTCATGGTTTAACATCATCATTTTCATCATTCCCACAATTCAATCAAATTCATGGGTTTAACATCAACATTTTCATCATTCCCACAATTCAATCAAATTTCATGGGTTTAACATCATCATTTCTATAATTCCCACAATTCAATCAAATTTCATGGGTTTAAACATCACATTTTCATCATTCCCACAATTCAATCAAATTTCATGGGTTTAACATCATCATTTTCATCATTCCCACAATTCAATCAAATTTCATGGGTTTAACATCATCATTTTCATCATTTCCCACAATTCAATCAAATTTCATGGGTTTAACATCATCATTTCTATAATCCCACAATTCAATCAAATTTCATGGGTTTAACATCAACATTTCATCATTCCCACAATTCAATCAAATTTCATGGTTTAACATCAACATTTTCATCATTCCCACAATTCAATCAAATTTCATGGGTTTAACATCATCATTTTCATCATTCCCACAATTCAATCAAATTTCATGGGTTTAACATCACATTTTCTATCATTCCCACAATTCAATCAAATTTCATGGGTTTAACATCAACATTTCATCATTCCCACAATTCAATCAAATTTCATGGGTTTAACATCAACATTTTCATCATTCCCACAATTCAATCAAATTTCATGGGTTTAACATCATCATTTCTATAATTCCCACAATTCAATCAAATTTCATGGGTTTAACATCAACATTTTCATCATTCCCACAATTCAATCAAATTTCATGGGTTTAACATCACATTTTCATCATTCCCACAATTCAATCAAATTTCATGGGTTTAACATCAACATTTCTATAATTCCCACAATTCAATCAAATTTCATGGGTTTAACATCAACATTTTCTTCATTCCCACAATTCAATCAAATTTCATGGGTTTAACATCATCATTTCTATAATTCCCACAATTCAATCAAATTTCATGGGTTTAACATCATCATTTCTATCATTCCCACAATTCAATCAAATTTCATGGGTTTAACATCAACATTTTCATCATTCCCAAATTCAATCAAATTTCATGGGTTTAACATCATCATTTCATCATTCCCACAATTCAATCAAATTTCATGGGTTTAACATCACATTTTTCATCATTCCCACAATTCAATCAAATTTTCATGGGTTTAACATCAACATTTTCATCATTCCCACAATTCAATCAAATTTCATGGGTTTAACATCATCATTTTATAATTCCCACAATTCAATCAAATTTCATGGGTTTAACATCAACATTTTCATCATTCCCACAATTCAATCAAATTTCATGGGTTTAACATCAACATTTTCATCATTCCCACAATTCAATCAAATTTCATGGGTTTAAACATCATCATTTCTATCATTCCCACAATTCAATCAAATTTCATGGGTTTAACATCAACATTTCTATCATTCCCACAATTCAATCAAATTTCATGGGTTTAACATCATCATTTCTATAATTCCCACAATTCAATCAAATTTCATGGGTTTAACATCAACATTTTCATCATTCCCACAATTCAATCAAATTTCATGGGTTTAACATCAACATTTTCATCATTCCCACAATTCAATCAAATTTCATGGGTTTAACATCATCATTTTCATAATTCCCACAATTCAATCAAATTTCATGGGTTTAACATCATCATTTTCATCATTCCCACAATTCAATCAAATTTCATGGTTTAACATCAACATTTCTATCATTCCCACAATTCAATCAAATTTCATGGGTTTAACATCATCATTTTCATCATTCCCACAATTCAATCAAATTTCATGGGTTTAACATCATCATTTTCATCATTCCCACAATTCAATCAAATTCATGGGTTTAACATCATTTTCATCATTCCCACAATTCAATCAAATTTCATGGGTTTAACATCACATTTTCATCATTCCCACAATTCAATCAAATTTCATGGGTTTAACATCATCATTTCTATATTCCCACAATTCAATTAAATTTCATGGGTTTAACATCAACATTTTCATCATTCCCACAATTCAATCAAATTTCAGGGGTTTAACATCATCATTTTCATCATTCCCACAATTCAATCATTTCATGGGTTTAACATCAACATTTTCATCATTCCCACAATTCAATCAAATTTCATGGGTTTAACATCATCATTTCTATAATTCCCACAATTCAATCAAATTTCATGGGTTTAACATCAACATTTTCATCATTCCCACAATTCAATCAAATTTCATGGGTTTAACATCAACATTTCATCATTCCCACAATTCAATCAAATTTCATGGGTTTAACATCATCATTTCTATAATTCCCACAATTCAATCAAATTTTCATGGTTTAAACATCATCCTTTTCATAATTCCACAATTCAATCAAATTTCATGGGTTTAACATCATCATTTTCATCATTCCCACAATTCAATCAAATTTCATGGGTTTAACATCATTCTATAATCATTCCCACAATTCAATCAAATTTCATGGGTTAACATCATCATTTTCATCATTCCCACAATTCAATCAAATTTTCATGGGTTTATTGCACATCATCATTTTTCATTCCCAAATTCAATCAAATTTCATGGGTTTCAACATCATCATTTCGATAATTCCCACAATTCAATCAAATTTCATGGGTTTAACATCATCATTTCTCACTTCCCACAATTCAATCAAATTTCATGGGTTTAACATCAACATTTTCATCATTCCCACAATTCAATCAAATTTCATGGGTTTAACATCATCATTTTCATCATTGGCCCAGGCAATCAAAGGAAAGGGGGGGGAACAGACTGATTGTGTATGAATGCCCACAATTCAATCAATTTCAGGGTTTAACATCATCATTTTCATCATTCCCACAATTCAATCAAATTTCATGGGTTTAACATCATCATTTTCATAATTCCCACAATTCAATCAAATTTCATGGGTTTAACATCAACATTTTCATCATTCCCACAATTCAATCAAATTTCATGGGTTTAACATCATCATTTCTATAATTCCCACAATTCAATCAAATTTCATGGGTTTTAACATCAGCATTTTCATCATTCCCACAATTCAATCAAATTTCATGGGTTTAACATCAACATTTTCATCATTCCCACAATTCAATCAAATTTCATGGGTTTAACATCATCATTTCTATCATTCCCACAATTCAATCAAATTTCATGGGTGTAACATCAACATTTCTATAATTCCCACAATTCAATCAAATTTCATGGGTTTAACATCAACATTTTCATCATTCCCACAATTCAATCAAATTTCATGGGTTTAACATCAACATTTTCATCATTCCCACAATTCAATCAAATTTCATGGGTTTAACATCATCATTTTCATCATTCCCACAATTCAATCAAATTTCATGGGTTTAACATCAACATTTTCTTCATTCCCACAATTCAATCAAATTTCATGGGTTTAACATCAACATTTCTATAATTCCCACAATTCAATCAAATTTCATGGGTTTAACATCAACATTTCCATCATTCCCACAATTCAATCAAATTTCATGGGTTTAACATCATCATTTTCATCATTCCCACATTTCAATCAAT
>NW_026113584.1:0-16650 GCF_024323335.1 Lathyrus oleraceus
TTTAACAACAACATTTTCATCATTCACACAATTCAATCAAATTTCATAGGTTTAACAACAACATTTTCTTCATCATTCGCACAATCAATCAAATTTCATAGGTTTAACATCAACATTTTCATCATTCACACAATTCAATCAAATTTCATAGGTTTAACATCAACATTTTCATCATTCACACAATTCAATCAAATTTCATAGGTTTAACAACACATTTTCATCATTCACACAATTCAATCAAATGTCATAGGTTTAACAACAACATTTCATCATTCACACAATTCAATCAAATTTCATAGGTTTAACAACAACATTTTCTTCATCATTCGCACAATTCAATCAAATTTCATAGGTTTAACATCAACATTTCATCATTCACACAATTCAATCAAATTCATAGGTTTAACATCAACGTTTCATCATTCACACAATCAATCAAATTTCATGGGTTTAACAACACATTTTTCATCATTCACACAATTCAATCAAATTTCATAGGTTTAACATCAACATTTTCATCATTCACACAATTCAATCAAATTTCATAGGTTTAACAACAACATTTTCATCATTCACACAATTCAATCAAATTTCATAGGTTTAACACAACATTTTCATCATTCACACAATTCAATCAAATTTCATAGGTTTAACATACAACATTAATCATTCACACAATTCAATCAAATTTCATGGGTTTAACAACAACATTTGCATCATTCACACAATCAATCAAATTTCATAGGTTTAACAACAACATTTTCTTCATCATTCGCACAATTCAATCAAATTTCATGGTTTAACATCAATTTTTCATCATTCACACAATTCAATCAATTTCATAGGTTTAATCAACGTTTCATCATTCACACAATTCAATCAATATCATGGGTTTAACAACAACATTTTCATCATTCACACAATTCAATCAAATTTCATAGGTTTAACATCAATGTTTTCATCATTCACACAATTCAATCAAATTTCATGGGTTTAACAACAACATTTCATCATTCGCACAATTCAATCAAATTTCATAGGTTTAACATCAACATTTTCATCATTCACACAATTCAATCAAATTTCATAGGTTTAACAACAACATTTTCATCATTCACACAATTCAATCAAATTTCATAGGTTTAACAACAACATTTTTCATCATTCACACAATTCAATCAAATTTCATAGGTTTAACAACAACATTTTCATCATTCACACAATTCAATCAAATTTCATAGGTTTAACATCAACATTTTCATCATTCACACAATTCAATCAAATTCATGGTTTAACAACAACATTTTCATCATTCACACAATTCAATCAAATTTCATAGGTTTAACACAACATTTTCTCATCATTCACACAATTCAATCAAATTTCATAGGTTTAACATCAACATTTTCATCATTCACACAATTCAATCAAATTTCATAGGTTTAACAACAACATTTTCATCATTCACACAATTCAATCAAATTTCATAGGTTTAACAACAACATTTTCATCATTCACACAATTCAATCAAATTTCATAGGTTTGACAATAACATCATTCATCATTCACACAATTCAATCAAATTTCATGGGTTTAACAACAACATTTGCATCATTCACACAAGTCAATCAAATTTCATAGGTTTAACAACAACATTTTCTTCATCATTCGCACAATTCAATCAAATTTCATGGGTTTAACATCAATATTTTCATCATTCACACAATTCAATCAAATTTCATAGGTTTAAGATCAACGTTTTCATCATTCACACAATTCAATCAAATATCATGGGTTAACAACAACATTTTTCATCATTCACACAATTCAATCAAATTTCATAGGTTTAACATCAATGTTTTCATCATTCACACAATTCAATCAAATTTCATGGGTTTAACAACAACATTTGCATCATTCGCACAATTCAATCAAATTTCATAGGTTTAACATCAACATTTTCATCATTCACACAATTCAATCAAATTTCATAGGTTTAACAACAACATTTCATCATTCACACAATTCAATCAAATTTCAATGGTTTAACAACAAATTTTCATCATTCACACAATTCAATCAAATTTCATAGGTTTAACAACAACATCTTCATCATTCGCACAATTCAATCAAATTTCATATGTTTAACATCAACGTTTTCATCATTCACACAATTCAATCAAATGTCATAGGTTTAACAACAACATTTTCATCATTCACACAATTCAATCAAATTCATAGGTTTAACAACAACATTTTCATCATTCACATTATTCAATCAAATTTCATAGGTTTAACAACAACATCATTATCATTCACACAATTCAATCAAATTATTGGGTTTAACAACAACATTTGCATCATTCACACATTCAATCAAATTTCATAGGTTTAACACAACATTTCTTCATCATTCGCACAATTCAATCAAATTTCATAGGTTTAACATCAACATTTTCATCATTCACACAATTCAATCAAATTTCAATGGTTTAACGTCAACGTTTTCATCATTCACACAATTCCATCAAATTTCATGGGTTTAACACAACATTTTCATCATTCACACAATTCAATCAAATTTCATAGGTTTAACATCACATTTTCATCATTCACACAATTCCATCAAATTTCATGGGTTTAACAACAACATTTGCATCATTCGCACAATTCAATCAAATTTCATAGGTTTAACATCAACATTTTCATCATTCACACAATTCAATCAAATTTCATAGGTTTAACAACAACATTTTCATCATTCACACAATTCAATCAAATTTCATAGGTTTAACAACAAATTCATCATTCACACAATTCAATCAAATTCATAGGTTTAACAACAACATCATTATCATTCACACAATTCAATCAAATTTCATGGGTTTAACAACAACATTTTCATCATTCACACAATTCAATCAAATTTCATGGGTTTAACATCAACATTTTCATCATTCGCACAATTCAATCAAATTTCATGGGTTTAACATCAACATTTTCATCATTCACACAATTCAATCAAATTTCATAGGTTTAAAATCAACATTTTCATCATTCACACAATTCAATCAAATATCATGGGTTTAACAACAACATTTTCATCATTCACACAATTCAAACAAATTTCATAGGTTTAACACAACATTTTTTTAACAACAACATTTTCATCATTCACACAATTCAATCAAATTTCATAGGTTTAACATCAACATTTTCATCATTCACACAATTCAATCAAATTTCATAGGTTTAACAACAACATTTTCATCATTCACACAATTCAATCAAATTTCATAGGTTTAACAACAACATTTTCATCATTCACACAATTCAATCAAATTTCATAGGTTTAACAACAACATTTTCATCATTCGCACAATTCAATCAAATTTCATAGGTTTAACATCAACATTTTCATCATTCACACAATTCAATCAAATTTCATAGGTTAACATCAACGTTTTCATCATTCACACAATTCAATCAAATTTCATGGGTTTAACAACAACATTTTTCATCATTCACACAATTCAATCAAATTTCATAGGTTTAACATCAACATTTTCATCATTCACACAATTCAATCAAATTTCATAGGTTTAACAACAACATTTTCATCATTCACACAATTCAATCAAATTTCATAGGTTTAACAACAACATTTTCATCATTCACACAATTCAATCAAATTTCATAGGTTTAACAATAACATCATTATCATTCACACAATTCAATCAAATTTCATGGGTTTAACAACAACATTTGCATCATTCACACAATTCAATCAAATTTCATAGGTTTAACAACAACATTTTCATCATTCGCACAATTCAATCAAATTTCATGGGTTTAACAACAACATTTTCATCATTCACACAATTCAATCAAATTTCATAGGTTTAACATCAACATTTTCATCATTCACACAATTCAATCAAATTTCATGGGTTTAACAACAACATTTTTCATCATTCACACAATTCAATCAAATTTCATAGGTTTAACATCAATGTTTTCATCATTCACACAATTCAATCAAATTTCATGGGTTTAACAACAACATTTGCATCATTCACACAATTCAATCAAATTTCATAGGTTTAACATCAACATTTTCATCATTCACACAATTCAATCAAATTTCATAGGTTTAACAACAACATTTTCATCATTCACACAATTCAATCAAATTTCATAGGTTTAACAACAACATTTTCATCATTCACACAATTCAATCAAATTTCATAGGTTTAACAACAACATTTTCATCATTCACACAATTCAATCAAATTTCATAGGTTTAACATCAACATTTTCATCATTCACACAATTCAATCAAATTTCATGGGTTTAACAACAACATTTTCATCATTCACACAATTCAATCAAATTTCATAGGTTTAACAACAACATTTTCTTCATCATTCGCACAATTCAATCAAATTTCATGGGTTTAACATCAACATTTTCATCATTCACACAATTCAATCAAATTTCATAGGTTTAACATCAACGTTTTCATCATTCACACAATTCAATCAAATTTCATGGGTTTAACAACAACATTTTCATCATTCACACAATTCAATCAAATTTCATAGGTTTAACATCAACATTTTCATCATTCACACAATTCAATCAAATTTCATGGGTTTAACAACAACATTTTCATCATTCACACAATTCAATCAAATTTCATAGGTTTAACATCAACATTTTCATCATTCACACAATTCAATCAAATTTCATAGGTTTAACAACAACATTTTCATCATTCACACAATTCAATCAAATTTCATAGGTTTAACAACAACTTTCTTCATCATTCACACAATTCAATCAAATTTCATAGGTTTAACATCAACATTTTCATCATTCACACAATTCAATCAAATTTCATAGGTTTAACATCAACATTTTCATCATTCACACAATTCAATCAAATTTCATGGTTTAACAACAACATTTTCATCATTCACACATTCAATCAAATTTCATAGGTTTAACAACAACATTTTTCATCATTCACACAATTCAATCAAATTTCATAGGTTTAACATCAACATTTTCATCATTCACACAATTCAATCAAATTTCATAGGTTTAACAACAACATTTTCATCATTCACACAATTCAATCAAATTTCATAGGTTTAACAACAACATTTTCATCATTCACACAATTCAATCAAATTTCATAGGTTTAACAATAACATCATTATCATTCACACAATTCAATCAAATTTAATGGGTTTAACAACAACATTTGCATCATTAGCACAATTCAATCAAATTTCATAGGTTTAACATCAACATTTTCATCATTCACGCAATTGAATCAAATTTCATGGGTTTAACAACAACATTTTCATCATTCACACAATTCAATCAAATTTCATAGGTTTAACATCAACGTTTTCATCATTCACACAATTCAATCAAATATCATGGGTTTAACAACAACATTTTTCATCATTCACACAATTCAATCAAATTTCATAGGTTTAACATCAATGTTTTCATCATTCACACAATTCAATCAAATTTCATGGGTTTAACAACAACATTTGCATCATTCGCACAATTCAATCAAATTTCATAGGTTTAACATCAACATTTTCATCATTCACACAATTCAATCAAATTTCATGGGTTTAACAACAACATTTTCATCATTCACACAATTCAATCAAATTTCATGGGTTTAACAACAACATTTTCATCATTCACACAATTCAATCAAATTTCATAGGTTTAACAACAACATCTTCATCATTCACACAATTCAATCAAATTTCATAGGTTTAACATCAACGTTTTCATCATTCACACAATTCAATCAAATTTCATAGGTTTAACATCAACATTTTCATCATTCACACAATTCAATCAAATTTCATAGGTTTAACAACAACATTTTCATCATTCACACAATTCAATCAAATTTCATAGGTTTAACAATAACATTTTCATCATTCACACAATTCAATCAAATTTATTGGGTTTAACAACAACATTTCATCATTCACACAATTCAATCAAATTTCATGGGTTTAACAACAACATTTTCTTCATCATTCACACAATTCAATCAAATTTCATAGGTTTAACATCAACATTTTCATCATTCACACAATTCAATCAAATTTCATAGGTTTAACATCAACGTTTTCATCATTCACACAATTCAATCAAATTTCATGGGTTTAACAACAACATTTTCATCATTCACACAATTCAATCAAATTTCATAGGTTTAACATCAACATTTTCATCATTCACACAATTCAATCAAATTTCATGGGTTTAACAACAACATTTGCATCATTCGCACAATTCAATCAAATTTCATAGGTTTAACATCAACATTTTCATCATTCACACAATTCAATCAAATTTCATAGGTTTAACAACAACATTTTCATCATTCACACAATTCAATCAAATTTCATAGGTTTAACAACAACATCTTCATCATTCACACAATTCAATCAAATTTCATAGGTTTAACAACAACATCTTTATCATTCACACAATTCAATCAAATTTCATGGGTTTAACAACAACATTTTCATCATTCACACAATTCAATCAAATTTCATAGGTTTAACAACAACATTTCTTCATCATTCGCACAATTCAATCAAATTTCATGGGTTTAACATCAACATTTTCATCATTCACACAATTCAATCAAATTTCATAGGTTTAACATCAACATTTTCATCATTCACACAATTCAATCAAATATCATGGTTTAACAACAACATTTTTCATCATTCACACAATTCAATCAAATTTCATAGGTTTAACAACAACATTTTCTTCATCATTCACACCATTCAATCAAATTTCATAGGTTTAACAACAACATTTTCATCATTCACACAATTCAATCAAATTTCATATGTTTAACATCAACATTTTCATCATTCACACAATTCAATCAAATTTCATAGGTTTAACAACAACATTTTCATCATTCACACAATTCAATCAAATTTCATAGGTTTAACAACAACATTTTCATCATTCACACAATTCAATCAAATTTCATAGGTTTAACAACAACATTTTCTTCATCATTCGCACAATTCAATCAAATTTCATAGGTTTAACATCAACATTTTCATCATTCACACAATTCAATCAAATTTCATAAGTTTAACATCAACGTTTTCATCATTCACACAATTCAATCAAATTTCATGGGTTTAACAACAACATTTTTCATCATTCACACAATTCAATCAAATTTCATAGGTTTAACATCAACGTTTTCATCATTCACACAATTCAATCAAATTTCATAGGTTTAACAACAACATTTTCATCATTCACACAATTCAATCAAATTTCATAGGTTTAACAACAACATTTTCATCATTCACACAATTCAATCAAATTTCATAGGTTTGACAATAACATCATTATCATTCACACAATTCAATCAAATTTAATGGGTTTAACAACAACATTTGCATCATTCACACATGACAATCAAATTTCATAGGTTTAACAACAACATTTTCTTCATCATTCGCACAATTCAATCAAATTTCATGGGTTTAACATCAACATTTTCATCATTCACACAATTCAATCAAATTTCATAGGTTTAAGATCAACGTTTTCATCATTCACACAATTCAATCAAATATCATGGGTTTAACAACAACATTTTCATCATTCACACAATTCAATCAAATTTCATAGGTTTAACATCAATGTTTTTCATCATTCACACAATTCAATCAAATTTCATGGGTTTAACAACAACATTTGCATCATTCGCACAATTCAATCAAATTTCATAGGTTTAACATCAACATTTTCATCATTCACACAATTCAATCAAATTTCATAGGTTTAACAACAACATTTTCATCATTCACACAATTCAATCAAATTTCATGGGTTTAACAACAACATTTTTCATCATTCGCACAATTCAATCAAATTTCATAGGTTTAACATCAACATTTTCATCATTCACACAATTCAATCAAATTTCATAGGTTTAACATCAACATTTTTCATCATTCACACAATTCAATCAAATTTCATGGGTTTAACAACAACATTTTTCATCATTCACACAATTCAATCAAATTTCATAGGTTTAACAACAACATTTTCTTCATCATTCGCACCATTCAATCAAATTTCATAGGTTTAACAACAACATTTTCATCATTCACACAATTCAATCAAATTTCATAGGTTTAACATCAACATTTTCATCATTCACACAATTCAATCAAATTTCATGGGTTTAACAACAACATTTTCATCATTCACACAATTCAATCAAATTTCATAGGTTTAACAACAACATTTTCATCATTCACACGATTCAATCAAATTTCATAGGTTTAACAACAACATTTTCTTCATCATTCGCACAATTCAATCAAATTTCATAGGTTTAACATCAACATTTTCATCATTCACACAATTCAATCAAATTTCATAGGTTTAACATCAACGTTTTCATCATTCACACAATTCAATCAAATTTCATGGGTTTAACAACAACATTTTTCATCATTCACACAATTCAATCAAATTTCATAGGTTTAACATCAACGTTTTCATCATTCACACAATTCAATCAAATTTCATAGGTTTAACAACAACATTTTCATCATTCACACAATTCAATCAAATTTCATAGGTTTAACAACAACATTTTCATCATTCACACAATTCAATCAAATTTCATAGGTTTGACAATAACATCATTATCATTCACACAATTCAATCAAATTTAATGGGTTTAACAACAACATTTGCATCATTCACACTTGTCAATCAAATTTCATAGGTTTAACAACAACATTTTCTTCATCATTCGCACAATTCAATCAAATTTCATGGGTTTAACATCAATATTTTCATCATTCACACAATTCAATCAAATTTCATAGGTTTAAGATCAACGTTTTCATCATTCACACAATTCAATCAAATATCATGGGTTTAACAACAACATTTTTCATCATTCACACAATTCAATCAAATTTCATAGGTTTAACATCAATGTTTTCATCATTCACACAATTCAATCAAATTTCATGGGTTTAACAACAACATTTGCATCATTCGCACAATTCAATCAAATTTCATAGGTTTAACATCAACATTTTCATCATTCACACAATTCAATCAAATTTCATAGGTTTAACAACAACATTTTCATCATTCACACAATTCAATCAAATTTCATGGGTTTAACAACAATATTTCATCATTCACACAATTCAATCAAATTTCATAGGTTTAACAACAACATCTTCATCATTCGCACATTCAATCAAATTTCATAGGTTTAACATCAACGTTTTCATCATTCACACAATTCAATCAAATTTCATAGGTTTAACATCAACGTTTTCATCATTCACACAATTCAATCAAATTTCATGGGTTTAACAACAACATTTTCATCATTCGCACAATTCAATCAAATTTCATAGGTTTAACATCAACATTTTCATCATTCACACAATTCAATCAAATTTCATAGGTTTAACAACAACATTTTCATCATTCACACAATTCAATCAAATTTCATAGGTTTAACAACAACATTTTCATCATTCACACAATTCAATCAAATTTCATAGGTTTAACAATAACATCATTATCATTCACACAATTCAATCAAATTTCATGGGTTTAACAACAACATTTTCATCATTCACACAATTCAATCAAATTTCATGGGTTTAACAACAACATCTTCATCATTCACACAATTCAATCAAATTTCATAGGTTTAACAACAACATTTTCTTCATCATTCGCACAATTCAATCAAATTTCATAGGTTTAACATCAACATTTTCATCATTCACACAATTCAATCAAATTTCATAGGTTTAACATCAACATTTTCATCATTCACACAATTCAATCAAATTTCATGGGTTTAACAACAACATTTTCATCATTCACACAATTCAATCAAATTTCATAGGTTTAACAACAACATTTTCTTCATCATTCGCACAATTCAATCAAATTTCATAGGTTTAACATCAACATTTTCATCATTCACACAATTCAATCAAATTTCATAGGTTTAACATCAACATTTTCATCATTCACACAATTCAATCAAATTTCATGGGTTTAACAACAACATTTTCATCATTCACACAATTCAATCAAATTTCATAGGTTTAACATCAACATTTTCATCATTCACACAATTCAATCAAATTTCATGGGTTTAACAACAACATTTTCATCATTCACACAATTCAATCAAATTTCATAGGTTTAACATCAACATTTTCATCATTCACACAATTCAATCAAATTTCATAGGTTTAACAACAACATTTTCATCATTCACACAATTCAATCAAATTTCATAGGTTTAACAACAACATTTTCATCATTCACACAATTCAATCAAATTTCATAGGTTTAACATCAACATTTTCATCATTCACACAATTCAATCAAATTTCATAGGTTTAACAACAACATTTTCATCATTCACACAATTCAATCAAATTTCATAGGTTTAACAACAACATTTCATCATTCACACAATTCAATCAAATTTCATAGGTTTAACAACAACATTTTCATCATTCACACAATTCAATCAAATTTCATAGGTTTAACATCAACATTTTCATCATTCACACAATTCAATCAAATTTCATAGGTTTAACATCAACATTTTTCATCATTCACACAATTCAATCAAATTTCATGGGTTTAACAACAACATTTTTCATCATTCACACAATTCAATCAAATTTCATAGGTTTAACATCAACGTTTTCATCATTCACACAATTCAATCAAATTTCATAGGTTTAACAACAACATTTTCATCATTCACACAATTCAATCAAATTTCATAGGTTTAACAACAACATTTTCATCATTCACACAATTCAATCAAATTTCATAGGTTTAACAATAACATCATTATCATTCACACAATTCAATCAAATTTAATGGGTTTAACAACAACATTTGCATCATTCACACTTGTCAATCAAATTTCATAGGTTTAACAACAACATTTTCTTCATCATTCGCACAATTCAATCAAATTTCATGGGTTTAACATCAATATTTTCATCATTCACACAATTCAATCAAATTTCATAGGTTTAAGATCAACGTTTTCATCATTCACACAATTCAATCAAATTTCATGGGTTTAACAACAACATTTTTCATCATTCACACAATTCAATCAAATTTCATAGGTTTAACATCAATGTTTTCATCATTCACACAATTCAATCAAATTTCATGGGTTTAACAACAACATTTGCATCATTCGCACAATTCAATCAAATTTCATAGGTTTAACATCAACATTTTCATCATTCACACAATTCAATCAAATTTCATAGGTTTAACAACAACATTTTCATCATTCACACAATTCAATCAAATTTCATGGGTTTAACAACAATTTTCATCATTCACACAATTCAATCAAATTTCATAGGTTTAACAACAACATCTTCATCATTCGCACAATTCAATCAAATTTCATAGGTTTAACATCAACGTTTTCATCATTCACACAATTCAATCAAATTTCATAGGTTTAACATCAACATTTTCATCATTCACACAATTCAATCAAATTTCATTGGTTTAACAACAACATTTTCATCATTCGCACAATTCAATCAAATTTCATAGGTTTAACATCAACATTTTCATCATTCACACAATTCAATCAAATTTCATAGGTTTAACAACAACATTTTCATCATTCACACAATTCAATCAAATTTCATAGGTTTAACAACAACATTTTCATCATTCACACAATTCAATCAAATTTCATAGGTTTAACAACAACATCATTATCATTCACACAATTCAATCAAATTTCATGGGTTTAACAACAACATTTTCATCATTCACACAATTCAATCAAATTTCATAGGTTTAACAACAACATTTCATCATTCACACAATTCAATCAAATTTCATAGGTTTAACAACAACATTTTCATCATTCGCACAATTCAATCAAATTTCATAGGGTTAACATCAACATTTTCATCATTCACACAATTCAATCAAATTTCATAGGTTTAACATCAACATTTTCATCATTCACACAATTCAATCAAATTTCATGGTTTTAACAACAACATTTTTCATCATTCACATTATTCAATCAAATTTCATAGGTTTAACAACAACATTTTTCATCATTCGCACATTCAATCAAATTTCATAGGTTTAACATCAACATTTTCATCATTCACACAATTCAATCAAATTTCATAGGTTTAACATCAACATTTTCATCATTCACACAATTCAATCAAATTTCATGGGTTTAACAACAACATTTTTCATCATTCACACAATTCAATCAAATTTCATAGGTTTAACATCAACATTTTCATCATTCACACAATTCAATCAAATTTCATGGGTTTAACAACAACATTTTCTCATTCGCACAATTCAATCAATTTCATAGGTTTAACATCAACATTTTCATCATTCACACAATTCAATCAAATTTCATAGGTTTAACATCAACATTTTCATCATTCACACAATTCAATCAAATTTCATGGGTTTAACAACAACATTTTCATCATTCACACAATTCAATCAAATTTCATAGGTTTAACAACAACATTTTCTTCATCATTCACACAATTCAATCAAATTTCATAGGTTTAACAACAACATTTTCATCATTCACACAATTCAATCAAATTTCATAGGTTTAACAACAACATTTTCATCATTCACACAATTCAATCAAATTTCATAGGTTTACAACAACATTTTCATCATTCACAATTCAATCAAATTCATGGTTTAACAACAACATCATATCATTCACACAATTCAATCAAATTTCATGGGTTTAACAACAACATTTCATCATTCACACAATTCAATCAAATTTCATAGGTTTAACAACAACATTTTCATCATTCACACAATTCAATCAAATTTCATAGGTTTAACAACAACATTTTCTTCATCATTCGCACAATTCAATCAAATTTCATGGGTTTAACATCAACATTTTCATCATTCACACAATTCAATCAAATTTCATAGTTTAACAATCAACATTTTCATCATTCACACAATTCAATCAAATTTCATGGGTTTAACAACAACATTTTCATCATTCACACAATTCAATCAAATTTCATAGGTTTAACAACAACATTTTCTTCATCATTCGCACAATTCAATCAAATTTCATAGGTTTAACATCAACATTTTCATCATTCACACAATTCAATCAAATTTCATAGGTTTAACATCAACATTTTTCATCATTCACACAATTCAATCAAATTTCATGGGTTTAACAACAACATTTTTCATCATTCACACAATTCAATCAAATTCATAGGTTTAACATCAACTTTTCATCATTCACACAATTCAATCAAATTCATAGGTTTAACAACAACATTTTCATCATTCGCACAATTCAATCAATTTCATAGGTTTAACATCAACATTTTCATCATTCACACAATTCAATCAAATTTCATAGGTTTAACACAACATTTTCATCATTCACACAATTCAATCAAATTTCATGGGTTTAACAACAACATTTTCATCATTCACACAATTCAATCAAATTTCATAGGTTTAACAACAACATTTTCATCATTCACACAATTCAATCAAATTTCATAGGTTTAACACAACATTTTTATCATTCACACAATTCAATCAAATTTCATAGGTTTAACAACAACATTTTTCATCATTCACACAATTCAATCAAATTTCATAGGTTTAAACAACAACATTTTTCATCATTCACACAATTCAATCAAATTCATAGGTTTAACAACAACATTTTCATCATTCACACAATTCAATCAAATTTCATAGGTTTAACATAACATCATTCATCATTCACACAATTCAATCAAATTTCATGGGTTTAACAACAACATTTTCATCATTCACACAATTCAATCAAATTTCATAGGTTTAACAACAACATTTTCATCATTCACACAATTCAATCAAATTTCATAGGTTTAACAACAACATTTTCTCATCATTCACACAATTCAATCAAATTTCATAGGTTTAACATCAACATTTTCATCATTCACACAATTCAATCAAATTTCATAGTTTTAACATCAACATTTTCATCATTCACACAATCAATCAAATTTCATGGGTTTAACAACAACATTTTCATCATTCACACAATTCAATCAAATTTCATAGGTTTAACAACAACATTTTTCATCATCATTCGCACAATTCAATCAAATTTCATAGGTTTAACATCAACATTTTCATCATTCACACAATTCAATCAAATTTCATAGGTTTAACATCAACGTTTTCATCATTCACACAATTCAATCAAATTTCATGGGTTTAACAACAACATTTTCATCATTCACAAAATTCAATCAAATTTCATAGGTTTAACAACAACATTTTCATCATTCACACAATTCAATCAAATTTCATAGGTTTAACAACAACATTTTCATCATTCACACAATTCAATCAAATTTCATAGGTTTAACATCAACATTTTCATCATTCACACAATTCAATCAAATTTCATAGGTTTAACAACAACATTTTCATCATTCACACAATTCAATCAATTTCATAGGTTTAACAACAACATTTTCATCATTCACACAATTCAATCAAATTTCATAGGTTTAACAACAACATTTTCATCATTCACACAATTCAATCAAATTTCATAGGTTTAACAACAACATTTTCTTCATCATTCACACAATTCAATCAAATTTCATAGGTTTAACAACAACATCTTCATCATTCACACAATTCAATCAAATTTCATAGGTTTAACATCAACATTTTCATCATTCACACAATTCAATCAAATTTCATATGGTTTTAACAAAATTTCATCATTCACACAATTCAATCAAATTTCATAGGTTTAACATCAACATTTTCATCATTCACACAATTCAATCAAATTTCATAGGTTTAACAACAACATTTTTCATCATTCACACAATCAATCAAATTTCATAGGTTTAACATCATGTTTTCATCATTCACACAATTCAATCAAATTTCATAGGTTTAACAACAACATTTCATCATTCACACAATTCAATCAAATTTCATAGGTTTAACAATCAACATTTTCATCATTCACACAATTCAATCAAATTTCATAGGTTTAACAACAACATTTTCATCATTCACACAATTCAATCAAATTTCATGGGTTTAACAACAAATATTTTCATCATTCACACAATTCAATCAAATTTCATAGGTTTAACATCAACATTTTCATCATTCACACAATTCAATCAAATTTCATAGGTTTAACATCAACATTTTTCATCATTCACACAATTCAATCAATTTCATAGGTTTAACAACAACATTTTCATCATTCACACAATTCAATCAAATTTCATAGGTTTAACAACAACATTTTCATCATTCACACAATTCAATCAAATTTCATAGGTTTAACAACAACATTTTCATCATTCACACAATTCAATCAAATTTCATAGGTTTAACAACAACATTTTCATCATTCACACAATTCAATCAAATTTCATAGGTTTAACAACAACATTTTCATCATTCACACAATTCAATCAAATTTCATAGGTTTAACAATACATCATTATCATTCACACAATTCAATCAAATTTCATGGGTTTAACAACAACATTTTCATCATTCACACAATTCAATCAAATTTCATAGGTTTAACAACAACATTTTCATCATTCACACAATTCAATCAAATTTCATAGGTTTAACAACAACATTTTTCATCATTCGCACAATTCAATCAAATTTCATGGGTTTAACATCAACATTTCATCATTCACACAATTCAATCAAATTTCATAGGTTTAACATCAACATTTTCATCATTCACACAATTCAATCAAATTTCATGGTTTAACAACAACATTTTCATCATTCACACAATTCAATCAAATTTCATAGGTTTAACAACAACATTTCTTCATCATTCGCACAATTCAATCAAATTTCATAGGTTTAACATCAACATTTTCATCATTCACACAATTCAATCAAATTTCATAGGTTTAACATCAACGTTTTCATCATTCACACAATTCAATCAAATTTCATGGGTTTAACAACAACATTTTCATCATTCACACAATTCAATCAAATTTCATAGGTTTAACAACAACATTTTCATCATTCACACAATTCAATCAAATTTCATAGGTTTAACAACAACATTTTCTCATTCGCACAATTCAATCAAATTTCATAGGTTTAACATCACATTTTTTCATCATTCACACAATTCAATCAAATTTCATAGTTTAACAACAACATTTTCATCATTCACACAATTCAATCAAATTTCATGGGTTTAACACAACATTTTCATCATTCACACAATTCAATCAAATTTCATAGGTTTAACAACAACATTTCATCATTCACACAATTCAATCAAATTTCATAGGTTTAACAACAACAGTTTTCATCATTCACACAATTCAATCAAATTTCATAGGTTTAACACAACATTTTCATCATTCCACACAATTCAATCAAATTCATAGGTTTAACAACAACATTTTCATCATTCACACAATTCAATCAAATTTCATAGGTTTAACA